>NC_031785.1:2160932-2213184 GCF_001522545.3 Parus major
ATTCCCTGCCCAGGGAGGGGCTGTGGGATCAGGTGAGGGATTGGGGCTGGATTCCCTGGGTCTGTGGGTGCAGGTGAGGCTGAGCTGCCCCATCCTCAGGCAGTTCCCAGCCAGGGCAGCTCCTTTCCTGGGAGCTTTGGGGTGAGCCTGCAGCCCCAGGGGGAGCCTTGGCTGCTCTCCAGGAGGAAGAGGAGCAGATTCCTCCCCCCAGGCCCAGGTCAGGTGTCTCTGTGCTTGCCCATGACCTTGGAAGCCCAGAGCTGTGGCCAGAGCTGTGGTTCCTGACCCCAGGGATTTATTTCTTGCTATTTATTCCAGACCTCTATTGATGAGCTCTGTGAGATGTTGTGTTGTATCAGTAGACAGGGCCTGGGTTACGCTGTGCCTTGGGGGAATTACCTCTGGGATTTCCAAAGGAGCCCTTGGATGTGGATACAGAGCTCTGGGAAGGCCCCCTCAGTGCTCTGGTTCAGTGTCCAGTCACTTCCTGGACCTTCAAGGCAGATGACTTATTAGAAATTATTGCTTTTTATTTTTTTGCTTAATCTGCCTTGATGTTTAAGGGGTTTTTGCATGCTAAAATACAAGTAACTGCTAGAAATTGTTTTATTCTTTTTGGGTCTTCTTATTAGAGGGTTTTTTTTTAATAAGTGCAAGAAGCCTGGGATTATCTGGATGTGTGCAGAATCTCTCACTTCTGTCTTGGCAACAGCCTTTAAAATAATTAGTTGTGATGAAGCATCACATTTCAAAAACACCCACCCCATAAACAAATATTCATCAAAGCTTGCTTGGGAAGGAACTGGATATTCTGTGTGTCTTTTCCTCTATTCCATCTTTCAAATGTTCTTTCAGGGACACAAAGTGATTTTCCCAGCAATGTGCCAGCCCCTGTCACCACACTGGAGTAATTCACCTAAATATATTATGCTTTTCCTGTCTGTATCACTTTGACAAGTGCTGTATTTATTACAATCATTCCTATTTTCTTACAATTTTATTTATTTCCTAAATAAAGCTCACTAACTTAAGAAAGGCTTGGTGATGTTTTTGCTGTCAGATAGGGAATTGAGCAGCTTGGAGATGGGGGCTTGTTATAGAAAGAGCTGAGCTGTTCTGCATTTCCCTTCCTTGCTTTTTTCTTTCCTTTCTGGGGAAAGGAAGCTCCTTTTGGAGCTGCAGAAATGCCCAGAACAGCTCTGTGTCCATTTCCCTCAAACCTGCCTGCTGGGAGAGCACTTAAAGGCTCTTCAACAGAGCCCAAGAGAGAGCTCAGTTTAAAAAAAAAGACGGATATGGATCAAATCCACACTAAATAAACAAACAGCCACGAAAACTGTGCCCATTGCTCCTTTCAAAGGAGCCGAATCTCGCATTGATCCGCTCGGATTGTGATCGCAGCCTCCCCTCGGAGCCAGGGCTCCCTTCCGAGGGCGTTTCCATCCTTGGGAAGGGCTCCGGGAGTTTTCCCTGCGCGGCTCGGCCGGAGCCGGAGGAATCCACGGAACCGCTCCAGGCGTGGGGTCAGCTCCCAGCCCCGCTCTTCTGGAACTGCCTCCTGATTTTCATCTCCCACACCTTCACCACAAAAGCGTCTCGATATGGAGCTGGCTGACACTTGAAGGGGCTGGAATTGGAGAGGTATCGAGAGCTCTCTGATCCAGCAAGTCATTTCTTTTCTTTTTTTTTCTTTTCTTTTTTATTTTTTTTTGGTCTGGATCAAATCAAAAGATTCAGAAAAATCACGGAGAGTTTGAAGGAGTTAAATCAGCAACATTTGCTCTGCGTTTAATGGCCAGGTTGGCAAAGAGTCAAAATTCTCCTACAGCTACGATGGTCTGAAATAATCAAGGACAAGGTTTGGAGGGAAAATTGGTTTTTTTCTTTTTTCCTTTTTTTTTTTTTTTTTTAATGGACTAATAAATCTGGGTGAGGGAAAAAAAAACATACAAATTTTTGGCTTATAAGCCCTGGTTCAGGACAGGAAAAGAGCTCAAACTGCACACGGTGGCTTGAACTGGTTGTGTTGGTGGCTCAGGTGGCTTCGGTGAGGAACTGGTCGGGTCGAGACCCTCAGAGCAAAGGGAAGAGAGAGGGAAGGAGCAATTTGTGGGAGCCACTTGTAGAGCCAGGGATGTGTCGGATGGAAGCGGCTCCTCCTCTGGAAGTGGCTCCTGGGACCGCTCTGGGTCGCCCAGCCCGGCCGGGAGGCTCCGGGGCCAGCGAGAGCCGCTCCCGCAGATCCGATCCCTCCAGGCCTGGAGCTCCCAGGCAGCTCCGTGTTTGGGTTTCCATTCAATATTCCTCGGCTTCGGTCTCCAAGGCTACACGCCAACATCCAACCCCTCCTCCCACTCCTGTTTTCAAAGAAAGAAAAACACTGTGAAAAGAGGCTGCAACGATTTCTGGGCAGTTTTCAAAGCGGAGAGGCAGCGCTGGGAGCTGCTCTCCCCGCACGCTCCGCGGGCTCTGATCCAGCCTGGGCCGTGATTCCCCGGCTGCTCCATCCTCAGGATGCAGGAAAGCACCCCCAGCTCGGCAAGCGCAGGGTATGGGGGAGTAATTACAAGTTTTTAAGGAAAAAAATGGGAGTTTGGTGTAGTTAACTACACGGAGCTTCATTCAAATCTTTCTGCAAGAGCTGGTTTTGTTTGGGAAATCCATAGCGGGGAAGGAGCTGGGGGCTCCTGAGCTGGCCCCACTCCCTGGAGGAGCGTGTGGGGCTGCTGCCTTCGGCTTTGAGAGCTTTGGGGGCTCTCGTTCATTTCTCTTCCCTTGCTTACGGAATAATCTGCTTTTAGCGGCCGGACACTGCCCTGTTCCAGCACGGACAGCAGGGCAACCCTGGGTGCCGAAACAGTGTCCAGCTGCTCCAGGTGCTGTCACAGCCACGATCCCACAGTGCCAAAGAAATGGGAGATCCAGGGGACAGCTGGGTGGGTGTGCAGGGGAGGAAGAGAAGGGTGAAGAGAAGGAAAAAGAGAAGGAGCAAGGAAGATGAGGAGGAAGAAGAGGAGGGCAGCACCCAGTAGCTCTCTGCAGTGAGATCTGACACCGGGCTTGCTGGATGCTGTGACAGAAGCACCTGCAAAGAAACCAGAGTTAAATCTGCTTTCTGCTGCTGTAATTATATTGCTTCATTCCGGTTAGAAAATATAAGATACATCTCAAATTCTGTGGGTTTTTTTTTAAATTTATTTTTGTTTGAGACTTTTGTCCCAGCGCAATGTTCCCGTGCTCTCTGTGCGTGTGGAAGGGTTTCAGTCAGGTTCTCCCTGCCTACACCCCCGGTGAACTCGATCCAGCGTTTGATTTCCGTGTCACACCATCCGCATTCCTGCGGCGAGCAACCAGCACGCAGCAAACATCCACCCCGGGGGCCGGGAGGAGGGTGGCGCTGCCCGGTCCCCTCGGGGACAGGCTGGGACAGGAGCGCTGGCCCGGGAGCGCAGCAATCCCCGGCATCTCGGGCAAACGCAGCAGCCCCAGGGCACGGAGCGGGGCTTCTCCGAGGGTTTTAGGCAGGGTTATTTTAGTCCTGAGCTGACTCACACTTATCCCGCTGTGACTCACGGGGGGCCCGGGGCCGGTTAGGGATGTGGCTCGGCGCGGCACTCTTGGCACTCTTGGCACACTTAGCACACTTGGCACTCCTGGCACACTTGGCACACTTGACACACTTGGCACTCTTGGCACACTTGGCACACTTGGCACTCTTGGCACACTTGGCACTCTTGGCACTCTTGGCACCCTTGGCTTTCCCCACTCAGCCCCGCACAGGGAGCGGCCGTGCCGGACCCGAGGCTCTGGGAATCGCCTTTCCCGTCCCCTCCGCAGGTGCAGCATCACCGGGAGCGCCCTGGCACCAATTTTTATGGGAAAGTTTGATTAAATAAAAGATTCCCAAGGGTCGGGTGTTGAAAGGGAGGCTCAGCCCGTGCCGTGCCGCTCACCCCTGGCTCCCGGGAGCTGCTCACTCGCAGCTCAAGCTTTTTTGCACTCATGCTGTGAGCCCCAGCTCCTGGTCCTGCGGGAGATCATCCACCACGGACAGAAAAAGTCGTGCGGACTCTGCTCGCGCTTGGCCCGGACCCGGCGCTGGTAATCAGCTCTCCTATGGCCCGAGCAGCCTGGAAAACATTGCTTTTTCAGGATCGCTTTCCAACAAACAGCAAATCCTACAGATTTCTTCTTGGCACCGACCGAAGCATTTTTACAGCGATTGGTTTTCTCTGTGAGATTCAGAGAAAGGCTGAAAGGCTGCTCCCGCTTCCAGGAATCCCGGCGAGCACAGGTCGTTCCCTGTCGGGACAATGCTGCGCAGGCACTGCCCGCATCCCACCCCTGCCCGCCCCCAGCCCGGGGGAAGCCCTTTCCTGCCTGCAGCCACGGCTCGGAGGGGGACAGGAGGGGAGGTCCCGCGAGTGGCAGAGGGTGACGGTGCCTCTCCGCGGGCGGTGGGTGCGTGGCCGACCCCGGGTGTCCCGTCCTGGCCCTGGGGATGCCGCCTGCGCTCTCCGGAGCAGCGGGCAGAACCCAACCGGGATGTGCCGAGACGGGATGCGCCCCGCCGGTCCGGTCCGGTCGGTTCCTATCGATGCCAGTCCGTGCCGGTCGGTCGCTGCCGGTCCCTGTCACGCCAGCGGGTCGATGCCAGTCCGGTCCGGTTCGGTCGGTGCCGGTCGGTCGGTGCCGCGGGTCGCCGTGCCGGTCCGGCCCGTGCGGTGCCGGTGGGTGCCGCGGGGATGCGCTGCGCCGCGGTGGGACCGGAGCCGTGGGAGGCGGCGGGGGCGGCCCCGCTAATTGCATAACCGGGACGTCAATGCCGGCGGGAGCGCGGGGGAAGCGCGGGAAGATGGCGCCCCGCGCCCGGCCCCCGCCGCGCCCCGCAGCCCCCCGGGCCCGCGGCCCGAGAGCCCGCTGAGCGCTCCGGGGGCACCGCGGTAAGGGCGGCACCGGCACCGGGCGGGACGGACGGACGGACGGACGGGCGGGAGGGCGGGCGGACAGACGGCGCCGCGGCCGCCTTTGAATGAGCCAATGGCGGCGGGGCCGCGGCCGCCGCTCGGGGCTGCCTGCGGCCACCCCCGGCAGGTGCCACCGGGGCTCGGGGGACCCGGCCGGGCGCTCCCGCAGCCGCGCGGTCCCGCTGCTCGCCACGGGCTCCCACACGTGTCCGCGGGGCCGGGGGGGAGAGCGGCGGGAGCCCCGGGAAGGGAGAGCGGGGGCCCCGCGGGGGAGCGAGGGAAGCGCGGGTGCTGCGGGAGCCCCGGGGATGCGGAGCGGAGCCGCCGCCGCTCTCCCACGCGGGGACCCGGCGAGTGCCGCTGCCGGGACGTGTCGCGGCTCGGGAGCGCCGGGCTTGGCCGTGAGTGGGATGGCTCTGCCCATCCCGGGGCTCTCGGGGAGCGGGAGAATCCTCATGGATGGCAGGGGCCGGGCAGAGGGGGCGATCCTCTGCGCCAGAACACGCGTGGTGCCATGAGGCCACATGTGTGGCCGTGACCAAGGGGAGAAAAGTTCATTTCAAGTCGTTTCCGTGCTGTCCTTCGGGATCGCAGCTCTGCCGGGGATGGTTTCTTTGCCTCCTGTACCCCAAACCTCGTGGCGGTGACATTTGGCCGCCTGGGTTCGCTCGCTGTGGGTGGTGCTGGCACATCCCTGCTCCTACAGCAGTGCCGGTGGTTTGGGAGCCCACAAAACTGCGCGGAAATCGCGATTTTAAAATCACGGTAAATTTAAAGCTTTTATTTCTCATGTGCCCCTTCTCAAAACTGACCCACGCTGACCTGTGGCGTGTCCCAGTGCTGTGGGAGCCTGTCGGGGGTTAATTCCCTCTTGCTCACCAATAGCAAAGATTTTGGCTGCTCCCTGGATTTCGTGGAAAAGAACCGTTTGGGCTCTGTTTTGCAGTGTCCTGAGCCCCTGCTGGTGGGGATGAACCACCTCCAGCCTCGGTCCTCCCAGGCAAAACGCTGCGGGATGCTGCGCCCGGCTGATGTTGTGCCGTGCCGAGAGGGCAGGTGACAGCGTGTGTGTCCCCTGCAGGCTCCGCTGATGGAGAGCACCGAGCTGAACCCCCTGATCCGGGACGTGTACGCGGCCCCCGGCCGTGTCCCGCAGGGCTCGGCTCGCAGGGGCAGCGGCTGCCGGGAGCTGATGGTCAGGCTGACCGAGGGGCAGTACGTGCTGTGCCGCTGGACAGACGGGCTCTACTACCTCGGCAAGATCAAGAGGGTAACGTGGGCACCCCCAGGGAAACGGGTGAACCCCAAAGTGGTGCCGGTGCCGTTCCCTGGCTCAGCTCGTGGCTTGGGGGGTGCTGGCCTGGGCTGAAATGCGTCTTTGGTCAGCGGGGAATTTTGGGTTGACATCCTGCCCCGGGTGTCGCTCCCCAAACCTGAGTGCCCGCAGCCCCGAGAGACGGGATCAGGCACCGAGGAAAACAGGGAAGTGCTGGGAACGGGAGCTGACCCACAGCCGTTCTTCTTGCTCTCTTCTGGCAGGTGAGCGGCTCCAAACAGAGCTGCCTCGTCACGTTTGAGGATAACTCCAAGTACTGGGTCCTCTGGAAGGACATCCAGCATGGTGAGTGTCGGCCCAGCCTCACTTCCCCGCTGTGCTGTGGGGACGTGGCTGTGCCACCTCTGTCACCCTCGTCCCACAGCCGGTGTCCCGGGGGAGGAGCCCAAGTGCAGCATCTGCCTGGGGAAGAAGTCGGGCCCCAGGAACGAAATCCTCATCTGCGGGAAGTGCGGGCTGGGTGAGTGTGGGTGTCCCCCCTCCCCCCGGGCTCTGCCGTGTCCCCCCCGGGCTCTGCTGATGCCGACCCCTCCCGCAGGTTATCACCAGCAGTGCCACATCCCGGTGGCGAGCGGCGGCGAGGGCCCGCTGGGGACACCGTGGTTCTGCCGCCGCTGCATTTTCGCCCTGGCCGTGCGGGTGAGTGGAGCTGCCCCGTGTTCCCGGCTCCGGAGGGGCAGGACGTGCTCCCCGGGTGGCTGTGCTGACCCCGGCCCCGTCTCTCCCGCAGAAAGGGGGTGCCCTGAAGAAAGGAGCCATTGCCAGGACGCTGCAAGCCGTGAAGATGGTGCTGTCCTACAACCCCGAGCTGCTGGAGTGGGACTCCCCACACCGCACCAACCAGCAGCAGTGCTACTGCTACTGCGGGGGCCCCGGAGAGTAAGGCCCTGCCTGTGTGCCCCAGGATGGGATCAGGGTGGGCAGGTTTGATCCCAGGCTTGCAGGGCACTGTGGCTTTTCTCCCCACGCTGCCTCTGCCATCTGGGTCTCTGCTTGCTCCAGAAATACCAGTGAGGGACGGAGTTTCTCTCCCTGGCCCGGGCCCCGTGCCTGGGAGGGGATTGGGGCAGTGGCTGCCACACGCTGCTGTCACTGTCACTGTTCTCCTGTGCTGCCCAGGTGGTACCTGAAGATGCTGCAGTGCTACCGCTGCCGGCAGTGGTTCCACGAAGCCTGCACCCAGTGCCTCAGTGACCCCATGATGTTTGGAGACCGGTATGACCCTTCTGGGTGTGCTGAGATGGCTCCCCAGGGGGACCCTGGGCACATCCCAGCTGTGTCCTGATCCATCTGACACTGACATGGATCCTGTCCCACAGAGCCCTGCTCCTCCTGACCTTGCTGTCACTGTTGGCCCATGCCTGGGCTCTGCATGGCTGTAGGATGATCCTCATTCCCAGCATTTTCCGGGATGTTTTCCAGGTTCTATGTGTTTTTCTGCTCTGTATGCAACCAGGGACCAGAATACATCAAGCGCCTGCCCTTGAGATGGTAAGAAACGGGCTCTGCCTCCTTTGGAATGTGCCCAGGTGGCTCTGGGACACCGGGCTGGCTGATCCCTGGGAGTGTTCAAGACCAGGCTGGACGGGGCTTGGAGAAATCTGGTCCAGTGGAGTGTCCCTGCCCATGGCAGGGGGTGGGACTGGATGATTTTTAAGCCCCCTTTCAACAGAAAGCATTCTAGGGTTGTGTGTTTGGGTTTTCCCCCAGCTGCGAGCAGTGTCCCACCTTTCCCCAGTGCTCAAGAGATGCTGTCCTGGCTGTGACACCTGCTGGGATACACCTCTGGGCTGGGCTGCTTCCCCTGTGAGGTGTGGGAAGGTTCCAGTGGTGGGTTTAGGAGGACCTGGGAGCTGTTGTAGCACTGGCAGAGCAGGGCATAGTGGTGGCACCATCCTGCCAGGGCTGCTGACCCTGTGCCCCTCTTTGCTGCAGGGTGGACATTGTCCATCTCGCCCTCTACAACCTGGGTGTGCAGAGCAAGAAGAAGTACTTTGACTTTGAGGAGATCTTGGCCTTTGTGAACCACCACTGGGACCCTCTGCAGCTCGGGAAGGTACAAACACACCCCGGGCTTGGGCTGGAGAGCAGCCATGGGAGTGAGAAATGCAGCCCCAGCTTGTGCAGCGCTCAGCATGGCAGCTCAATCCCCTTCCTCTGCACTGCGATTTTCCTTGTTGGAGTGTCAGACCCGACGCCTTTCCCGCTGGGAGCTAGGGCTGGGACAACAGAGGCGTGTTGGAAACCTGTCCCGGGGGCAGGACGGGGCGGCTCCCCGAGGGTGGCAGTGCCAGACCAGGGTGGCTCTGGCCAGGCCTTGGCTCCCTCCCTCCCTCCCCGACCTCGGGCAGGAGCCGAAAGCCGGAGTTCGGGTTCCCCCGTCTGTTTGGATTTTGCATAACCACAGCGGGCACTGAGCGCTGCCTGCCCCCTGTCCCGCAGCTCACGGGCACCCCCATCTCGGAGCGCGGCCCCCACCTCCTCAACGCCCTCAACAGCTACAAAAGCAGGTGAGTCCCGGGCCAGGGCTGGCCACAGGGTGGGATGCAGGATGTGCCAGCCCGGCTGAGGCTGTTCCCTCCCCTCTGCCCCCCAGGTTTCTGTGTGGGAAGGAGATAAAGAAGAAGAAATGCATCTTCCGCCTGCGGATCCGCGTCCCCCCGAACCCCCCCAGCAAAGTGCTGCCGGAGAAAGCCCCCGGCGAGGGCGAGAGCAGCTCCTGCGAGCTGAAGAAGAGGGGGAAAAGCAAATACGCCCATAAGGACAGGTGAGTGGCCCCGGTGCCCCGACATTCCGGCAGCAGCAGCCCCCCCTGCCCGCGCCCCGCTCACCCCCTGTTTGCAGCCTCCTGCCGCGGCAGCTCCAGCAGCAGAAGCGGCGAGCGCGGCGCAAGAGGGCCAAGTTCCTGCTGGAGGATGCCATTCCCAGCGTGAGTCCTTCGCCCCCTCCTCTCCGCAGCCAGCCTGGGATTTGGCAGCCGCGGGGGACTGCCCGGCCCCGGGGCTGCCCGCAGGTTTTCCCCACTCCCGATGGGCAGGGAGAGCTCCTGTCCCTCGCTTTGGGGAGTGGGGCACGCCCAGCCTCGCTCCGGGCCAGCGGGGCCGCGGGAAGGAGCTCGGTGGCCCCGGGCAGAGGGTGCCGGGGGTGGGGTGTGGGCAGCTCCCCTGTGCCAGGCAGTGAGGAGTGAGCTTGTTTTTGTGACAGAGCGACTTCACCTCGGCCTGGAGCACCAACCACCACCTGGCCAGCATCTTCGACTTCACGCTGGATGAGATCCAGAGCCTGAAAAGGTCCGTGCAGCTGGACCGGGGGTGTGGGGGGGGGGCCTGGGCTGCTGCTTGTGCCAGGCTGGGGGCAATGCTTCACCCCAGCCTATCCCATCCACAGTGCCAGCTCGGGACAGACCTTCCTATCGGACGTGGACTCCACAGATGCCACCAGCACCTCGGGCTCGGCCACCACGAGCCTCTCCTACGAGTCCAGGTGAGGACTGTGCCCCTTGTTCCCTTCTGGACGAGTCCCGGTGGCACGGCCAGGGGGCTGAGGCCCTGTATCTTCCCTCTTCATGTCCCACCTTGAGGAGCTTTTCCTCCCCGTGTCCCAAAATGGGCTGGGCACCCCAGGGTGGCACTTACTGGTGCACGGGATCGGAGCCGTCGGTCCTCGCTGGGCTCCCCCAAATTCCCGGCGTGCCAGCACAAACCGGGGCACCTTTTGGGTGCTGCCCTCACTCGTGCCCTGTGCCCTCCCCGGCAGCCGCAGGACCGTGGGCAGCCGCAAGCGCAAACTGGCGGTGCCAGCCTACGCCTCGGGGGCCAAGAGGAGAGGGGGAGAGCTGGGGGGGCGCCCGGCCACGGCCACCCCCGAGGGCAGCGAGGCAGCGGCCGGCCCCGACCGCCCCGACGACGGCATCGACAGCCACACCTTCGAGAGCATCAGCGAGGACGATTCCTCGCTGTCCCACCTCAAGTCCTCCATCAGCAGCTACTTCGGGGCCGCGGGCCGGCTGGTGTGCGGGGAGAAGTACCAGGTGCTGGCGCGGCGGGTGACGCTGGAAGGGAAGGTGCAGTACCTGGTGGAGTGGGAAGGCACGACCCCTTACTGAGCCCCGCCAGCCCCGAAACCTCTCCCGGAGCCAAAGCAGAGGAGATCGGGCTGCTGGGGAAGCCCGTGAGGCACAGGAGAGGTGCTGGTGCCTCCCCCCGGCAATCTCGGCGGGTGGAGGCAGCTCCCAGGCCGGCAGCGCTGCCCAGGAATGAAACATGAAGCCCTGCCATTCTGCTTTTTTAACGTTAACAATTTTTAGTCCCTTGGCTGTGTTTATGCAGAGCGTGGCCCAGCCGTGCCCTCCTGATGGAGCCCGGTGCTGGTGAGAGCAGTGAGGGTGTCCAGCCCTTCCAGAAGGGTCCCCCTGGCACAGCTGGAGCAGCTGCTTGGGGGCACCCCCTGCTCACACAGAGGGAGCTGTGCCTGGCACAGCCGGGCTCATCCCGGTGTCCCAGCCTGACTGAGCAGCCTCGAGGGGGTCCTGCTGCCAAAACACAAACCCCTCTTCATCCCTTGGCTCTCACAGCTCCTGTGAGACCTCTCACATCTCTGTGCCCGTGGGAAACCAGGGACAACTCTTGGGGTTTTCCACCTCATCCTGAATCCATTCATTAAAGGAATGTGGTTTGTTTCATATAGGAGGAAAATGCCCCAAAACCAGCCCACATGTGGCTGTTGCAGCCGTGGGGCAGATGTGCTCTCACCCCACGGCCTGGACTGTGTGTGGTGCTGTACCAGCTTCATTTCCCTGTTCTGACAATCATGATCTTGGAAGAGATCATCCAAAAAAATCCTCCTTTGCCTTAAAACCACCATGGGCACATCACAGACTGGAGCCCAAGGCCTTTGTTTCTACAGGAATCTTCATCCCAAATGTGCCAAACCAGCAGACAAACCAAAAAAGGCTGAAGAGGACAGTGGGGGCAGGGGGAAGGGGCTGTACCGGGGTCCCTGTGACCTCCTGGCTGTGCCTCTGTCCTAGTGCTGATGTTTGTGAGCATTGGGCTTAATTTGTCTGCAGGAGAGAAGGAGCAACCCCCTCCTTTAACAAAGCAATACTGCCAGCTTGGGCAGGAGCAGAGCAGTTGGCTTTTTAAAAGATTCCAATATCAGATAGATGTGTTAGATTTATTTTCCTTTAGAGAGAGAAAGATATTTTTAATGTCCTCCTCATCTGTCCCCATCCCACCGTGGCTGTCCCATGGGATGGAGGGTGGAGCAGCAGATCCTGTCCTGTCCTACCTGTGCTTGTGGGATCTCGGCTCATCTGGAGCAGAGTGTCCTGTCCTTTTGGGAGAGGTGCTGCCAGGTCCCCCCATCCCTGGCAGGGAGGCATCCAGCAGCTGGAGAACTCCCTGTCCTGCCTTAGCTTTGTCCTTGAAGGATCACTTCAAATATTTCCCTTTCTTAGTGCCTAAGGAGCCCTTCCAAGGGGCTGCCAAGAGCTGTGCCAGGGCTGAGCAGGGTTATGCCTGTGGGATGTGCCAATGGACATTCCACACTCGTGGAAGCACCCACAGGATGTGGCCCTGGCTTCTCTCTGCTCCCTCTCCTCCTCTCCTGGCTTGCAGAGAATTGAATGTGGAGCCTTTAAAAGTATTTTTGTTGCAGAGTATATTTTGCATTCGCTGTAATAGAGATTATAACAACTCTGTGCACCTTCTGATTTCTGAGTTCAGGTTGCTGCTTGTAAGCAAGTCTCGTTTATACCCAAGTTGTAATTAATGTGTCTGATGTACAATTAAAAAGAGGGTTTTTTTTCAACATCACTGTTTTTTTGTAGCGTGAGGATTATTGAGTTGGGATGCCCAGTGCCCAACATGGGCAGCTGGTGCTGCTGGGTTGTGTTCATGTACAAGCCCAGGACAGGCCTTTCTTTCCTCCTGCCCAGCTGTGACCACCAGAGCCTGCCCAGGTTAGAAACGCTCCTGTTTATTCCCTTCCCAGTCACATAAATAACTCGAAAATGTTCCAGAGGTTATACCCCAGAAACCATTAACATAAGGATCTTTTTAGAAGGTTCACCTTGGCCTGGGCAGAAAGCCACTGCTCAGGTGGGGGTAGGGGCAGGGCCAGGGCAGTGTCGTGGTCCTGCTGGCACTCGGCTTCCCTGAACTGGCTGTGGATGCTGCCCAGCTCTCCTTGACGGGAAGAGGTTTGTGAGTGCTTCTCCTGCTAAATCCTGGCGGTGTTTGCTGCAGTTCTGTCAGGCTCCCGGGCCGGGCTGGCTGCCGGAGGGGAGGGGGGTCCCGGCCACATCCTGCAGCTCCGGGCTGGGGAAGCGGAGCGGGGCAGGATGCGGAGCGGGGGCCAGGCAGGGTTCAGGGCTGGGGACACATGGCACTGCTGGGGCTCCCAGCTGGAATTCGCTGCTGACAGCCTGAGGCAGCCCCGAGTGTCCTGACAGGAACATCTCCGCGTGTCCTCACCCACAGCTTTTAGTGCAGGCTCCCCCAGCTCAGCCCAGGCTCCCCCAGCTCAGCCCAGGCTCCCCCAGCTGAGCCCAGGCTCCCCCAGCTCAGCCCAGGCTCCGGGGCAGGCCGAGGTTTCCCTGTCTCAAGCTGCTGTGTCACAGCAAAACCCAGAAGGTAAAAGCCGCTTCCCGCACGGCTCAGCGGGGTCCCGACCTCCCCAAAAATGAGCTGAGCTTTGCGCCCCTCAGTCCCGCGGGACGTTCTCCTCTATCCATTGGAGGTAGACAGGGTTTCCTTGGTCGATAGGCAGGCTGATGATCTCGGGGATTTCAAAGGGATGGATGGATCTAAAGTGGAAACAGGCGCGGAGGAGCAGAGTCAGCGCCAGCCCCGCAGGAAGCCGCGCTCCAGCCCCAGCCCTGCCCGCGCCCTCCCGCACTTCAAAGCACCCGCAGCTTCTTTCTGCCACCTGGGAATTTTGCTTTGAGTTTGGGGTTTACCACAGACTGCCGGGGGCCTGGCCCAAAGCTGAGTGTGCTCCCCCCTCGGGAAATGCAGGAAATCCTGCCAGGATAACCTGTGTGAGGAGGAGGATCCCTCCTGGAACCCAGCATGGAGGGCCGGGTGAAGCCCAGCAGTTGATATTTCTGCCACCTTTTCCTTTTTGCTGATGCCATCTCTGGGTTTTTCTGGCTTGTAAGATACAGCAGGAGCACTTAACCCGGGTGGGAAGGGGCTGAAGGAACTCCCAAAGCTGGAGCAGAAGGTGACAGCCTACCGTGGATGGGACACCCATTCTCCTGTGGAGCCAGAGCCTCACCTGACGTAGTTGGACAATTCCCCTATTTTGGACGTCCTTGTTTTCACCAGCTGTGGAGAGTAAAAAACCAAAACAAGCCCCAGGGGAGATGTGAAGGGATGGAGGGATCCTGATGTGCAGTTCCACTGCCCCCACCCAGCACAGCCAGGGCTGTGACAGGAGCTCTCCCAGGGCTCTTCCCTGCGGGATATTCCCAAACCCAGGGCAGGTTGGTGCCTCCCTCCCCAAACCTCTCCGCAGCCCCTTTCAGCTGGGACTGCTTGCAACAGGGATTTTTGTGATGTAGGGAATGATCACTTACCAGCAGTATTTCAGTGGATTCTTCCAGTTCCCCTTTCCAGAAATATCTGGATTTAAAAGAAAAGCAGCATCAGCAAATCCAGCTCTGGCTGCAGCCATGCCAACCCTCAGGTTACTTTCCCTGCTTGGGGCTTTTTGCACCTTTTTTTTTCTTTACAGAGTGGCTCAAGAAGTATTGCTGGCCCCAAAAGTGCTGAGCACATGAGTGAGCACCCCAGATTTATGGACCAGAGCTTCCTCCAGAGAATTTGCCCAGGGGGACTGGCAGAGCAAATTTGCTGGGACTGGGGTGTCCTGTGGTGGCCCCACTCTGAGCAGGGCCGGGGGACAATGCCTGCAGGGGTTGTGGCTGGGAGGCTGAGCTTTCTTCCTCTCTTTCCCTGCAGGAGAGGAGCTGCACTTCTCATGAGTCAGATATGACCTTTGAAAACATTTCTGCTGCCAGGAGCCCGTCCTGATCTCATCTGCCTGCAGGGCTCCTGCGCGAGGAGGACTTGGAGGCGTCGTGGTGTCTCCTGAGCAGGGCACGGAGCAGAATCCAGCTGGAGCTGCCAGGGCTGAGCAGGAGCAGCTCTGCTCTGGCTGTTTGAGTTTGCAGGAAATGATGGATAAGGGGAAGAAGGGCATTACTGGGTTTGCCCTCAGGGGTGCACTGTAGGGATCCCCTCCTGAGGGAATCTGTGGTGGGATCTGCTCCTCCTGCTGCCAGGGTGTTTCTGTGATTGGGGCTTTGCTCTTGAACCCCTCTAACAAGTGCAGTCCCCTTGCATGGACAGCTGGGGACACCTGCAGAGCAGGGCTGGGCCCATTTCAAGGTCAAAACCGCTGTTCTTCCTGCCTGAAAAAGCTGCTTAATTTTGTAAAGGCCTTTTCTGGTCCCTATCTTGGCTGCTTTTTAGAGCCTCTAATAACAGGCACCATGTCCTCAGGACCATAAACCCTAAATTGCTGGATGTCTGTGTAGCCAAGTAACCAAGAAATGAATGATGCCCATGGGCAGTCAGAGCATCTGTGCTCCTCAAAAAGCTCCGAGCATAGTGAGACTCATCCCCACCATCTGCAGCAACAAACAGACCCAGCAGCCTTCTGGAAACTGAGGTGTGTGTGCATCCCCTCCCTCCCTCCCTCCCTGAGGAGCCCAGCTTTGCCTCCTCCCTTGGGGAATATCCAGCCCAACTTACAAGGCCGAGCTCTTGGGCAGGATGTTCACGTAGGCCGCCAGTTTCTTATCCATGATGGCCCTGGGGGAGACAGGAGTGGAGTCAGTGCCAGCCCAGCCCAGGGCTCATCTCCAGCCCTGGGGACATTCCCTTGTGCTGCCCAGGACTGGCAGCAGCAGCTTTGGCATCGGAGACATGGAATTTTGGGTTACTTATTACCCTGAGAAAACAGAGGCAAAGGTGAACTTTGGCTGGAGACACTTCAGATCAGGTGCCCCTGGCAGGGCTCTGGGACCCTCCTGGTGCTGAGGAGGGAATTTGGGTGTTGTTCCTGGCCTGGAGGACCCTGCCTAGTGCCAGCCCTGTGCCCCTCTGGCTGTGGGGTCACCAGGGCAGGGACTGAACCGTGGGACAAGAACCCGGCCTGAGATGGATGGGAAGGGTTTGTCTGGCACTGTCCCACTGTGCCCCCTCCTCCCAGAGCAGCCTGAATGTGTATCTTGTTAAATTAACAACATCAAGGTTTTTCAACCTAAAATGTCCTAGAAATCTGAAGCCCAAATCAATTGGGCAGCCTCATTAGTTGTGGGTTTGTTATTGCAGAGCTGCTCAGGGCTGCCAGCAGAAGCGATACAGGGATTACAGAGAACCCAGGCAATCTCAGGCAGGATTTTTAGAAGAAAGGGGGGAAAATGTTGTGTTTTGTGAGCAGAGCAGTGTCTGGCCCTTCTCATGGAGGTGGCAGCTGTCCCTCCAGGCAGGGCACCAGTGACTCCACCTTTGGTTTTCTTTAACATTGCCTTGGGGGGACCATGGCTGGAGAGGAAAAGCACCCCAGGAGGCTCAGGGTTGTTTGCTCTCACCATGTGTAGGCAGTTCCAGGCATTTAGTGTTCATGGAGCATCTTGAGTTAATCTTTAGACCAACAAAGTGCAGCAGCACGAGCAGAGCCACCCCTGCTGTGCCTGTCATGTCACACATGGCACAAATCGGTTTGGATTTGCTGCTTGCAACTTGCAAGTCCCTTTAGCACAGGAACCTTTTGGTTTTGGTGCTCTGTCCCAATAAATCGAGATCCTAACTGAGATCCTGAACTTTGTCCCAGCAAGCTGAGCAGCAACAAGAGGCCACCAGGGGAACAGAGAACACTGTAAGGATCTGAATGTGATCTGTGGAAAATGTCTGCATAATACATGATAGCTTTGGGTTGGGCACTTAATTGTGTGTTTCTTTGTCTGTGCCTCTCAACACGCCCTAAAGTGAGACAGATTAAATATTAATAAGCAGAAAAGTGAAGAAAATGATAAGCACAAATCTAAGGCAGCAGTGGGGGCTGGGGGGGTGCTGGGAAAGTTGGGTGACACCACCCAGCCAAGGGGGCTCCTCCCAGGACAGGCAAGAAGGTCTTGAGATGCTGAATTCTACCTGCAGCTCTTTTGCTTTCCCAAAGCTTGAACCCCTCGTCCTTAAACCAGTGGAAAATTTCCTTGCAGACTGATCCATCAGAGTGAGTGCTCCACTGAGCAAAGGAAGAACAAACACGACAGCACAGGAAAAAGGAGTGGAGGGGAAATGAGTGTAAAGCCCTGTGTCATCCCTGCAACCAGGGCTCCCAAATTGCTTCCAATTCCAGAACAAAGGAATAATTACTCCACCAGTAAAACCACAACCAAAGTACACATATCTCAGCGAGAGGGAGTGATTTATCTCCTCTCCCTTCCCTGCAAGATGAGGAACAAAGTGTGGAAAGCATTTGCAAAGCTGTTAAGATGAGGCATTTTCAGGAACTGAGGCTCTTTTCACCAGGTACAGTTGCTCCTTTTTTTTTAGGAGACATCGAGCAGCACAGACATAATTCTATTTGAATTTCTTAACACAGTTGCAGTATTTAAGGTGACACAAACTCTCTTTCAGTAGCCTGTCAGTTCCTGAACATGTTTGGGAGCACTTTGCTGGAGATGGAGGGGTTTTGGCAGCAGCAGAGCAGCAGGAAAACAGCGCAGGAGGTGTTGCAGGAAACTTCACGGTCCATCATAAACACTTCCCCAGTCAACACGGGTTCAGTTCTTTGAACAGACCATCCATTGAGTCAGGGACTGACAGATGTGTGAAAAAAACTCTGCCTGCAAAGTATCTCATATATTAAAATAGAAGAAGGAAAAAAATTGAGGAAAAGCCCTCATTCCCTGAAGTTTGCCTGGTGAGCAGAGTGAAACTTCACAAGTGTTTGTTGTGGACCCCTTTCATACTTTATTTTCACGTCAGAGCATTGTGCTTTGTCCCTCTCTATAAATATCCCTCCTGGCATTTTGTTGTCTGTGTTGTTCTAGGGAGAAATAAAGACTGTGGCAGATCAGAGAACATCAGGTTGGAGCTTAATCCATCTGAGAACCCAGAAATTCAGGGTCATGAAAATGGGTCTTGAAAATGCAAGGCAGTGAAATAAATTGAGAATTGCTTGCTGTTACCATGGCATTGACTTCAGAGGCAAATGTCAGCTTTCCTGGGACAGAGCAGCTCCTGGCACAGGGGTTGTGACACAGAGTCACTGGAAAGGAGCATTGCTTGGGTACCACAAATCCCCAGAATGGTTTGGGGTGGGAGGGACCTTGAATGTCACTCCAGCCCCTGCCATGAGCAGGGACAACTTCCACTATCCCAGGCTGCTCCAAGCCCCATCCAGCCTGGCCTCAGACACTTCCAGGGATGGGGCACCCACAGCTGCTCTGTCCCCCTAGAAATGCAAAGTACAGAGGGACAAGGAAATATTCATCTTTATTCCAGCTTTGGAACCCCTCCAGCAGAGAAGCAAGGGAAGCGTCCCCGTACCTGGCGATGTCCTTGGCGATCTGCTCGTTGAGGCAGTTGACGAAGGCGATGGAATGTGTCCCTGGGATGTAGCTGCCGGTGACAGCGGAGTGCAGGTGCAGAGCCAGGCCCCGGAGCAGGGGGTACATGAGCACCAGCAGCGTCAGCACCTCGGAGAGAACACCAGGGAGGTGAAATACTGCACTTTGGAAAACAGCATTTAGATTGTTCGTGACTTGAGGGACATTTCCAGGCTTCTCTCAACATTGCAGGTAAATTAAAGGAAGGTGAGAACCTGCTCCTAGGGGGATTCATTCCTCTCCAAGAGGGGAATCTCACGTTTAGGGCAGGAGAGGGGCGGTTTTGAGGCTGTATCAGCCCACGGGGGCCCAGGCCTTGACTGTGGGAGGTCAGCCCCAGACTAACAGGGGTTACAGACCCCACCACCCAAGCACAGCAGCCAGGACTGGTTTTCTGAAGAAGAATAAGGGGGTAAGACATGGAATGTCTCGGTTTATAGTGCAAAAAAGAGCAAGAAAGGAATGGCTCCCACACCCAGCACATCTCTGCTGCTCAGGACACGTCTGTAGCCATCCTTTAGCCACATTCCAGGGGTGAGGTGTGTCCATCCCTCTGGGAAATGGGGGGACAGGACCCTCTGCCTCCCTGGGGAGGTGGACAGGGGGAGAGCAGGATGCCAGCCATTTGTCCATGGGAAACAGATTTGGTGCCAGGACCTGGAGAATTTCCATCCTGCCCTGTCAGGTCATTCTCCTCTGCCACAGCTCTGTGCACCCAGCCCACACTCCAGCCTCACGGCCCCATTTCAAGGCAGGTTTGAAATTAATCTCATCTCAACTATCTGCTACTAAAAGCACAGTGAATCAGGATCCTGTGGGGCACAGAAATCTCGATGTACACAGCCCAGGGCTGCACAAACACCAAGGCTCTGCCCGTGGCCCGCCAGAGCAGCAGCAACAAGTGGGGTTTGCTGTGCAGGAGCTGCTGTTCCTGGAAAGGCCCTTCACAGCTCTTTGTGATCACACACCATCAACAGCCTCCCAAAAATACACCCATCATCCCAGCAGGGATGCTGCTGGAATGGGGAGGTTAGTTTGGAGTGCTGAGCAGCAGCTGAAGGACGGTGCCATTCTGGGCTGCAGCGCCTTCCCTTTGTCTTTTGTTTTGGTTTTGACATAAACAGCATCTGGCCCTGATTCAGCTACAGTGATTAAAAAATGCTTAGAAGACTAAGAATATATTCCTTTTCCCCCTTATTGTCACCTTTCTTTGTCCTCTGAAAAACCTGCCATTAAAGCACTAATGTAGAAATCTCTCACTTTTTTTTTTTACATTTTCTTTTTTAATTGAATTAAAAATCTCTCTTGTCACCACAAAGCCAGGAGCTCCTTCCCATTCGGAAAATGACTGATGTGCTGTATTGCTTGTCTCCTCTGTCCCAATCCATTTGAGGAAATATTCTTTGTTACCACAAGATTTCTCATCATAATTTTTAGAGCTCCTTCTGTGCTCTTTTTTTCCCACTAAGCCATTTAACAAATATACAACAAATCCCAGAAGCTACTCAGTGAGTTACAAGCTGAACAGAGATGTGCTGGCGTACCTATTTTTCCAGATTAAAATGTAATCATGCTCCTTGCTCAGGAAAAAAACAAACATCCAACCTGTTCAGCCTGCTGATCATTAATCTTCTTGTAAGATGTACGTGCATGTGATGAGGAAATCCCCAGGATCACTTGTGATTGAATATTAGTACAAACATGAACACTGTGCTTTTTTCTGGTGTTTCTCTCTCTTTTTTTTTTTTTTTTTTTATGAAAAGGAAGATTCCCCCTTTTTTTTCCAGAATAATTGTATTTGCCAAGGGATGGTGCAAAAGAGGAGTGAAATGTCAGGATTCCTGCCTGATAAACCAATTAAACTAATGATTGTCAAAATAATGAAGTGAACAAAACTGAAAACATCCCTGTGAGGATTTAAGAACTTCACTGAAAACCACTGTGCAGCAAAATGCCAGTTTTTAGTGCAGAGAGATTCAGATTTCTGCAGCACTTCTTCTGGCTTTGGTGAACTAAAAACAGCTTTTAGGTTTAGAATCACCATGCTAGGACTTTTTGTGTAGTTTTGATGAGATTCTGTTAAAAAGCCCCAACTTAACAGCACCACCTGAACACAACTTGTGGTGATGCTGAGTGTAAAAAACTTGAAAATTTGCTTCTCTCCCAGCAGATACAGGGAGCCGACCCCTCGTGCACGATGGTTTTGGGGAGAGGTTTGCTAACAAAGATACGGACAGATATTTCCACAATTGCTTGGCATGGGTTGGTGTCTGTTGTGCTCCCCAGTATCCCTTGTCCTGCATGCCTGTCCCAGCCACATGTCCATCCCAGCCGTGTGTCAGTCCCAGCCGTGTGTCCGTCCCAGCCCCATGTACATTCTCATCCCAGCCCCATGTTCATCCCATCCCCGTGTCTATTCCCATCCCAGCCCTGTGTCCATCCCCATCCATCCCTGTGTCCATCCCATCCCCGTGTCCATTCCCATCCCAGCCCTGTGTCCATCCCCATCCATTCCTGTGTCCATCCCATCCCTGTGTCTATTCCCATCCCAGCCCTGTGTCCATCCCCATCCATCCCTGTGTCCATTCCCATCCCATCTCTGTGTCCATCCCGTCCCCATGTCCATCCCTATCCATCCCTGTGTCCATCTCATCCCTGTGTCCATCCCCATCCGTCCCCATGTCCATTCCCATCCCATTCCTGCGTCCATCCCTATCCCAGCCCTGTGTCCATCCCAGCCCCATGTCCATTCCCATCCCAGCCCCATGTCCATTCCCATCCCAGCCCCGTGTCCATCCCATCCCCGTGTCCATCCCATCCCCGTGTCCCTCCAGCCCCGAGCCCCACTCACCAGCAGCACGGTGCCGCGGCCGGGCCGGGGGCAGCCCTGGGCAGCGGGGGGCAGCGGGCAGCGCTGGCTCAGCCCCTCCATGTCCTGCGGCCCCTCCACCTGCTCTGCCAGAGCCGGGAGCGCTGCCCGGACCGGCGGCACTGACTCCTCCTCCCCATCTCCTCCTCCTCCTCCTCCTCCTCTCCTTCCTCCCCGGCTGGTGCCCGCCCGCCGTGGGACGAGGGGCAGCGGGGTGTCCCCACCTGGCGCCGCAGCCCGACCTGCGGAGCTGCGGGACAAATATCGGGGATCGGCACCCCAAACGTGGGGTCAGACACCCCAGTGCTGGTACCGAGCTGCCCGCAGCAGCCTCCGCTGCCATTTCCAGGCTGTCCCTCCAGGACGGGCGCTGGAACCCTCCCAGTGCCCTCCCCGGAGCTCTGAGACGTGCTGACTCCATTTCTCACCTTTGCTTCGATTCCTCTGTCTATAAACCTGTCGTTTTCTCAGATTTCATCTGGTTGTGGCTCTTTGGACAGAAAGCACCGGGCAGGTGCTGAATCCTGGCGTGTTCGTACCCAAAATCTCCTGTAAGGGACGCGGGGCAGAGGAGCCGTAACCCCTTTTAAAAACCCCTAAGATTTCACTGTCCCCCTGTCTGTCCCCAAAATCTGACAGGAGAATTCATCCCTTGCCAGCCTGCAGAACACCCGAACCCACCTATTGTTTATTTATTTGGGGGATGTAGCCTTTGGCAGAGCTGGAAGTACAAAGTTGTAGAAGTTCTCTGACTGCATCACTTAGTTTGCAAAAGGTGAGAAAATTCAGCTTGAAGACATGAGGGGGTGACAGAGCCCAGGGAGCTGCTCCGGGCAAACACCGGGCCGGGACCGGCTGTTCCTGCTCTCCGGGATCAGCACTTTCCCTTCCCGAACACAGATAAACGCCGTTTATCCCGTTTTTCCCAAAAAACAGCGACGCCGTGCACCGACCCCCGCGCTCCCCTCAGGGGATCGAGACCCGCCACTCCCCCAACGGGACACGCCCCTTCATTACCGGGTCCACGCCCTTTCATTACCGTGACCACGCCCCTTCACCACCGTGACCACGCCCCTTCACCACCGGGACCACGCCCCTTCACCACCGGGACCACGCCCCTTCATCACCGGGACCACGCCCACCATCACCGGGGCCGGCCCCCTCGCGCCGATGGGGCGGGGCCGAGGGGGGCGTGGCGCGCGGACATTTTGTTTACATTGCGCCGGAATCAAAGGACGCCCTTAGCAACGGCGCGGCGGTTGCTAAGGGCTACCCGAATTCTCGCGAGATTCCCGCCCGGCTGTTGCTACAGGCGACACGAGTTCTCGCGAGACTCCCGGGAGATGGCGGAGGCGGCTGCGGCCAAGATGGCGGAGGCGGCGGCGGAGCTGCTGGAGCGGGCGGCGCGGCGGGACGCGGCGCTGGAGGAGCTGCGGGCCCTGCGGGTCGCCCTGGAGGCCGTGCCGCCCGCCACCCTCCGCCCCCGCCTCGGCGAGCACCACCTGGGGGCGCTCTTCGGCCTCCTCGCCGTCAATGACCGGTGAGCTCCAGCGCGGTGCCGCGGGCCTGAGCGGCCCCGCTGCTGTTCTCCCGGAGCGGGGAGCTCCTGCCGCCTCCCCGGCTCATTCCCTGCCCTCTTTCGGGTCGGGAGGTGGCACAGCGGGTTCCCTTTCCTCAAGGGCTCGGTTTTCTCTCCGTCCCGCCCAGCGAACAGGTGTCCGCGTGTGTTTCCATCCTGGAGAGGCTCCTGCAGGCCCTGGACCCCCTTTACGTGATCCAGAACCTCAGGGAAGAGCTGCAGAAGGGCCTTTTCCACCCCGATGACTCCGTGAAGATCCTCACCATGTCCCAGGTACATTTTCCTCCAGGAGGAGGGGACAGAGCTCTGTGCTGAACTCTGGCTTAGTCCCCATCTGCTCCTTCCTGCCTCTGTTTGTGATAAAAGCAGGAATTGTATCCTTCATTATCATTCCGTTATCATTTGGGATAATTACCGCGCAGTGTGCATATAATGCTTTATGATATGTCAATAATAATATCCAAAACTATGTCCTGACAAAAGCAGCTTGTGAATAAAACTTCTGCCACGTGTCCTGGTTAACGCTTTCCGTGCCAGCACTGACAGCAGGTGATGTAAGAATTAAAAGCAGCAACATTTTGATATTAAGGATACTTTAAACTATTGTGGAAACACCAAGCAGGTTGTGGGAGCTCAACACTTGTTGCATTAATATAAAAGAACAGGATTGTGGGATGCTCTGGTTTGGGATGGATTTCTGTCAATTCAGCTAGAAGCAGCTGCTCAGATGCTGTCCAGTTGAGTTTTGATCCAAAAACCTAAAAAAATTGTGGCACTGGCTTTCTGTGCAGCTGTTCCAGTGCTTGAGTATCATTACAGTGGGGGAAAAAAAATTGTTTTAAAGTTATTTTCTGTAACTCTTTGCTCAGGTTGGGAGGATTGTTGAAGACTCAGCTGCTGTCACAGAAATTCTCCACAGCCCTGAGCTGTTACGGCAAATCATAAACTGCATTGGTGGGGAGAAAATATCAGTGGCCAAAGAGGTAAACATGGCTTTATTGTCCAATTCCTCTGCAAGCTGAGGTGGCTGGATGACAATAATGAGCTCACCTCAGTGAAAACTGGATTATAATTAAAATTAAGTGTATAGCTATAGTTGATAAGTTAATCAAGAACATTGCAGCTAAACATGGTAATTTTAGATTTTCTTCTCTGCGTGGTTTTGTTCCTTTTTAGTAATAAGCTCCTGTTTTTGCTTGCAGGCCATTAAATCTCTGTCAAGAATAGCCCAGAGCCAGGAGGGTTTGGAGGCTCTGTTTGGGAGCAGCTTGTTGAGTGACCTGAGGAATGTCATGGCCACGAGTGACGTTGTTCGGTACAGGGTCTATGAGGTGGGGACGTTCCCTGGTGCTCCTGACTCTCAGCCTGGGGTTTATGGCTTTTAAATTATTGTTTCTCACTGCTTTACACACTTCCCTTCACATCTGTGTTTTATCAAAACTAGAAAGGAGTAGGAAGATTACAGCAGTGTGGGCTTTCATGATGTCATAACTTCTCTTTCCCATTTTTTGGTATAAAAGTGTGAATTACTGTTTATTTTCTAACTTGTAGTCCCTAAGGTGTTGGAAGGGCTAGACAGAATTACTAAAAACACCAGAAAGTGTTTGTTTCTCTGAAAATAAAAGTAAAATAGTTAAGTGTAGCCTCTTAACTTGTGGATGTGAAGTGCTGCTGAAGGTTTTGGAGAGACGCCAACTGCCAGTCTAGAGCTGTTTGGCAAAGGAGAAATAACACAATTTAGCCATTCTAGAGCTTAATGGGGATAGCACAGGAAGAGCTGATGGTGAGTAGAGATCAAAATCATGTGCTGTAAACTTGGAACTCCTTATGAAGTTGCTCCAGGCAAACATTTGGGTTAATGATAAAAATGTGATTAATTCCATATTTAATATATGTAGGGCTAATTAGCACCATAAGATGTATTTGGCTGTTGCTGTGAATTATTAGAATGTTTTTATAAACTGTCCTTTTTGCTTTTCTTTAGTTAATTGTGGAGATTTCATCAGTGTCAGCAGAGTCTCTGAATTACTGTGCAAGCAGTGGGTTAATCCCTGAGTTAATTGGGGAGCTGACTGGAGAGGATGTGCTGGTCAGGTACGTTGGTGAGTTTGCCAAGGAGATTTCCACCATTGTTCAAACTCTGATAAATGTGTTTGTGTGTGTCTCTTGTAAAACTCTTTTCAGAAAAACACTTCATCTGCCTCCTCTTAAACTGTCCTGAGTGTCAAATGCTTTATACCTTAATCTGAGGACCAAGCTGGAGTAATAATTGCCATGTTTGGCTGCAGTAGAAACACTTTAAGTTCTTTTACAAGTCTAAGGAGCTGAATGAGCTCAGAGAAGCTTGAACATTTGGCTTTTTTTTGCTAGGATTTCATCTTATGGATGTGATTTCTTAATCACTGAGTGCTTCAAGCCCCACCTCTAAACTGAAATAACCTTGTGTGTTGCAGAGCCACCTGCATAGAGATGGTGACCTCGCTGGCCCACACCCCCCACGGGCGGCAGTACCTGGCTCAGCAAGGAGTCATCGACAAAATCTCCAACATCATCCTGGGGGCAGAGTCAGATCCCTTCTCCAGCTTCTATCTGCCAGGTGACACCATGCATTCCTTCTTTCCAGGGTTTGCTGCTTGCTTTGGTGATGAGTTCAATTGGCAGCACTGTTAAGCCTCTCTGTTGAAAGCTCAGGGGGAAATTTTGAATATTAGATCGGATATGTAAAATATTGGATATTTCAAAAATGCTGAAGGACAGTCTGACACACAAAGGATGTTCCTCAGTAGGAGTGGTAAGATCTGGACAGGCTGTGCTGTAGCTTTAAAGTTTGTGTTATTGTAGCCTTTTTTAGGAATACAAACATCATGAATTAAGCAACGGTCAAAATATTTGGCTTGTTGCTTAGTTCTGTCTTATTTTGAGCTTTTTCCCAACACTATTCAGACTTAATAACACATGTTTAGGGACAAATCAGTCTCACATAAATGTACATTTAATTTTGCCGTTGCTGAAGTTACTGTTCTTCCACTCAGAGCTTTTTTTGGTCTTGTTTTCTCAGGATTTGTTAAATTTTTTGGCAATCTGGCTGTTGTGGACAGTCCCCAGCAGATCTGTGAGCGCTACCCTGTCTTTATGGAAAAAGTCTTTGAAATGGCAGAAAGTCAGGATCCAACCATGATTGGAGTGGCTGTGGACACACTGGGAATCCTGGGATCAAATATGGAAGGCAAACAGGTTTTACAGAAAGCTAGTTAGTATCTTTTTTTTATTTCACTAAAACCTTTTCATTATAATATAAGAGTGAATTGGTTTGGGGTGATACAAAAAGGAATTGAAAAATGTATTCTCTTATCTAATGAATATATTTATAATGTAGCTGTAATGGGTAACTGTATTCCTGTAGAGATCTGGCTGAGTTAATTAAAAGCACTTTGTTTTTGTTTTGAAAGGAAGTAGATTTCAAAATCTCTTAAGCAAAATAGGGCACCAGGCCAAGAATGCCCCCACTGAGTTACGGCTTCGGTGCTTGGATGCGATTTCATCTCTGCTTTACTTGCCTGTAAGTTGGAGTTTTTGTCTTTGTTTTTTCTTTAAATCTCCAAGAGTGAAATCATCACACACCTGAGTAATTGTGAGGACACATTTTACAGCCTCTAGGCTGGGTAGCAGTGGTGCTTTCAGGGTTCTGAATCATTGATTTACTGTTTTGAAGTTCCCTGATTGATTTGCTTAAAGGTTTGGGTTTGTTTGTAAGGAGCCAGGTGTTCTGAAATGTTAATAAAAAAGGAAGTCAAGGCTTCATTGATGAGGGAATGAGAGTAAAGGTTCATATCCTTGTGCTCAGAGGGATGGGGGCAAACTGCTCCAGTCCCTGTGGTCTTTGGGGTCTGGGTTACCAGTGGAGCTCTGAATGGGTGATTAAACCATTTGAGCACATCATGGAAACCTGAAAGCTTTTCACAATCCTGATCAAACTCTTTCATTTTTGTGATTTACATAGCCAGACCAGCAGACAGAAGACCTTTTAAGAATGACTGAATCCTGGTTCACATCCCTGTCCAGCCAGCCCCTGGAGCTGTTCAGGAGCATCAGTACTCAGCCATTCCCTGATCTCCACTGTGGGGCTTTGCGGGTGTTTACTGTGAGTGCTTTTGGTTTTCAACATCAGGGAGTGATTTGTGTTGCCATTCAGTTTCAGATTTATTTATTTCTTTGAAGGGAATACCATAAATTTCTTGTTAAAGCCCAGAAGTGGTCAGAAAAAGGCCTTTTTCCTCATGCCCCACTTGGCATCCCCATGTAAATAATGCAGCAGACACATCGTGTCTGTAATGCTAATTTTCTCATAAATTGGAGAGGGGAAAAAAGGCAAGAGCTTTGCTCTAAGGTGCTGCTTCTATACCAGAGGCACTGCTGTGATAATTCCCTCAAAACTTTGAGGATAAGCACTGAGCTCTACTTGTTCTCCAGTGCTAAACCCTGCTGCTTGATTTGAGTGGTGGTTTTGTATCTGATTTAATTTTTCCTGTTCCTTGTCCATGTACCAAAAACCCTACTGTGTAACTGCTTTTCTGGGGTTTTATAATGTTTTCCCTCTCTCTCACATATTTGTCTTCCTGTTCAGGCCATTGCAAATCAACCATGGGCCCAGAAGCTGATGGTGAACAGCCCAGGGTTTGTGGAGTACGTCGTGGACAGATCTGTGGAGCCTGACAAAGCTTCAAAGGATGCTAAATACGAACTGGTGAAAGCCCTGGTGAACTCCAAAACCATTGCAGAGATCTTTGGCAATCAGTACTACCTGAGGCTCAGGGCTTACCTGCATGAGGGCCCCTATTATGTTAAAGCAGTTTCTACTACAGCTGTGGAAGGAGCAGAATAATGTCCTTGGTGTCTGGAGTCCCCTTCCTGCAGAACACAGTCCTTTCACAGGTGTTGAGGTACAAAGGTGTAAAAACTCTCCACACTGGAGGTTGTCTCTTTAAAGGAACGTGAAGATATTTTGGCTCTATTTGAAATGAGTCAGGAGAGCAAATTAAAGGCTGTTTGATATTTCCCCCTAAAATGTCATGGCAGAAGTTCCCTGTATGCTTCATGGTACAGGTAACCCAGGTGAGCACTTAGCAGCTCCTGATTGTGTTTTATTTGGCAGGATTTATCAGTGTTTGTTTAAATTGTTCTTTGGTTTGGAATTTCTGTTGTGTTTTCTCAGTAGGTTACAGTTCAGTTAAAAAAACCACCAAAACACCTCAAGGTTTGTAACCTCAGATGCTGCCATAATTTCTATTCTTTTTTAGTTCATTTTTTTACCTGCCAAAGTTGGCACTTGCATGGAACACTCTTTGTTCTGTCAGAATCCTGTTGCTGAATAAGCCAGTGACTGTCCACGAGGGAGTATGGATTGGATTCTCTTGTTTTCAGCCTGCTGGATGTGAATCTTGCTGGAATAAATAATCCTAAATATTGTTTACATTTTCTCCTGAGGATTAAAACAAATAAGTTTTTAGCCCTTTTAAAAACAAATCAATGCACTCTGTAGGGATCAAACCCACCTGGGAGCTTTGTCTCCCTTCTTGGCTGTGCTGTGGGGTGGCAGCTCAGTTTAATGGCTGGAGCACTACAAGGCTACTTCAAACCAAATCTTGAATTGTTTACACTATTTTTTAACAGAAATACATTTTTTTAAAGTATTATTTAAAGAAATGTGGTATTTTAGTTACCTGAGTTAGACTAAAAGGGGTGAGAACATGGAGCTCTCATGTTGAAGGGAGTGAATGTACTGGGAGTATGGCAATGTGGTGTCTTAGGATGTTGGAATCTTCTTTTGAAGATGTCAGAACTGGGACAGAATCAGGAGTGGCTGGGCACTCCAGTGACATGGGAATGCCTTTTCCCATAAACAGAGACCACAGGGGACTTTCTGTCAAAGCCTTGTGTTCTTTTTGTTAAGGGGGAGCAAAACAAAGCATTTAATTACTGCTTTGGGGCTCATTTTAGTAATGTGTCAGCCAGGTGTGTAACTGTGGGAAGCACTGACCCCATGTCCCTGTGCTGCCAGGGGAAGCAGGAGGATCCTGTCCTGCAGGAACTCTGGTTTTGCCTGTGGTAGCTGGAGGTGCAGCTGGCATTGCTGCCAAAAATTGCTGCCCAGGAGTCCAGGTGGGCTCAGAGGAGCTGGGGGAGATCCCTTAATGTTTGCTAAGCTGTCTAAGTGCAGGTGAAGTGCCTTGTTTCTCACCACCCAAGATGTCCCCAAGTTGTCATCCTACATCCCAGTGCTGCTGCTTTTATCCTAAATGTGCCCAATAAACATCTGCCAGTGAGAAATGTGTCTTGTGACTGGAGAGAGCACGGGGGCTTCATGAATCCTGCATCCAGCAAACACATCAGAGCACTAAAAGGAAATCAAAAGTGTAGAAGTCCTTAGCTTGCACTTGTTCTGGGCAGTTCAGCTCTGTTATTTTAGGTGGCTTTGTGTGCTGGTGGCTCTGTACGAGCCATATGCTGAAATGTCAGTAAAATAAATCAATATATAAACCTGTTCTGCAATTCATGAGCCTCTTCCATGTGTGTTTTCAGCTGGTACTTTTGAAAGCTACTCTGTGTGCTGAGTATTTAGCATCTGCTTTGCATGGCACACTTGCCAAAGACAATATTTTAGAATGTGCAGAGATGCCAAACAAGGGGATTTTTTTATGTATACACATATGCTTTATTTTGTTGAGCTTTGAGCTCAGTGTTGATTGATTAATTGATCACTTTCCCCTTATTACTCAGATGCAGTTCCCTGCCCATGCTGTACATTGCCATATGGATTACATGCTGCTGCTGTATCTGATAGAAATGACAAAATTGGAGTGTGTTGTTTTTGTCATCCCCCCTTAAAGTAACAGGTGGAGATAATTGAGGAAAAAACACGAAGTGGAATGCTGGAGAGTTGAGGTAACATGCTGAACATTTGGTTTAGAAACCAAAAAACCCCAAACCAAACCTTGTCATTTGATGGATGTTGACAAGCAGCATTACTTGAGGAATTTCCACGATGGCTCAGTGTCTGTTCCTGCTGGAGCTGCTCTGTTTCTCTCAGCCTGCTCAGAAGCAGCTCCTTTTGTGGATGGAAAGCTTCTCCTTTGTTACAGAATTCTTTGGAGGTAGGTGATACCTCACTCACATAAAACAGTTTTGAAGACTCTAAAGTCTGAAAAACCCTGGATATAGACAAAGTCTGTTGGAATACTGTTTTTTACTTCCATGCATGCACTTGTAGGTACTTACAGAGGCAGAGTACATCCAGTTCTGCTCTGTCACTCTGTAGCAGAATTCATCTGCTGCTGAAGGGAAAAGAGCAAACTTTGGGAGGGGATCCTCAGTACTGAATGTTAACTGGATAACACAGCTGATGAAAGAAAATCCAGCCTCTTTTTGCAGAAGTTGAACATTAATTGACAAAATGAAGGAGCTCATTTTTTATCTTATCCAAGTTGAACTGTTTGAACTTATCAATGTAGGTCAGAACCTTGCAGGACACCAGGCTGTAGTAGGTTTCCAGTAAGGAACAATCTTCCCCATTGCTTGTTTCCTTCCAGTCTTGAAATAGCTCGTCCTCTCTCATGTCAGAGGAGGTAAAAATGAATTTATAGCAGCATCGATTGTAGCTGATGTGCTTCTCCCCAGCAAAGCGGGAGCTGTGCCTGGCAGTGATGCCAGCTCTCTGAGCACAGATCCCTACAAAGGCAGCTGGGGGCACTGCCAGGGGCACCTCCCTGGCAGCCACGTAAACCTTGCGAGCCACGTCCTGGGACATGAGGAAAGCGCTGCCGTGGCAGAAATCCGGGTAGAACTCCTCGGGGTATTGATGGATGGGGACAAAGCCGGGGCTCTGGGGGTCCCTGTCGGGCACTCCGTGATGAACCACCCTCCCAAGGTAGATGTCCTCCAGCTGGGTTAAGCTCAGCAGGTACCCAGCCAGGCTGGCAACACCCACAAACACATCCTGGGCTGTGTGAAGGATGTACCTGGCATGGGGACAGAAAGTCACCGTCCACTCCACGCTCATCAGCATCTTCTGTGTCTGCGTCTGGGGGGAATCGATGAAACTGCCTTCAATAATGTCTCGGTGCTTTTGAGCCTCTTCATTGATCTCCAGCTGGGTGCTTGCTGCAGCTGCCTTCCCTACAGCAAACAGAGTCAGGACGCTGTAACCCCTGGAGCCTGTCGCATTGCCCCAGGTCTGCCTGATCACGTTGCGCCTTGTCCTGTTCTCTGGGCTGCTGCAGACAACAATGAGCAGAAATATCTCTTGATTGGAGCAAGTCACTGCACTGCTGCTGGTGTGAGAGAGGTTGGCCTTCAGAGGATCCAGATCCAGCTTCCTGGCCCTCTCCCTGATCTCCAGAGCCTTTGCATCGGTGTATGACAGAGGCAGGGAATGCAGGAAGTACTGCTCCAGTAAATCTGCCCCAAAAAGCAGCATGTGGAAAAGCAAGACATTGAAGAGGATGAAGCACCACTGGTGTGTGCGGAGCCTGCAGAGGGTCAGCTGGGGAACAGGAACATGGACACTGAATTCTCTTGCCTCTCAAACCAAAAGGCTTTCCATTATTTTACAATATATCCATGCAAAGCAATCACAACTTTTTAGACCTTTCTGGTCCTTGTATTATGAGTGTGAGGCTTTTTTTTTCCCTAGAAACTTAAGGAATCTACTTGTGGCACAGTGACACCCCAAACTGAGAAGGATGGTACCATGTTGAAAGCTTCTTTCTGTGCATCCATGTGTGGAAAATACTGAAGAATGACTTGCTATGAGTAATTTTTCACAATTTTTAGCTTGTTACTGAAGGCCTTAGTATGTCCTTGAAGAACTTTGGGTACTTGGCCTGACCCTGCCCTATGAAAGCTGTCAGGGTTAGAATCCAGAGGGAAAGGCTGGGTTGGATGGGGCTTGGAGCAACATGGGGAAGTGGAAGGTGTCCCTGCCCATGGCAGGGGGTGGGATGAGATGGTCTTTAGGGTCCCTTCCAACCCCAAGCCTGTGAAAGCTGTAAGAGGCTGCAGCACTTACCTGCATGGTGCTGGGAGCTGTCCCTGCAGCAGGGGCTCTCTGGGCAGTTTCTCCTGGCTGTGGCTGTATCTGTGTCTGCAGGATCCAGTTACTGCCCGGTGCCTGCAGCCTCTGGCTCCCACCTCACCTGCCTGGGTGCAGGAAAGATGATCCCCGGGGCTGATCGTGTTGCAGCCACATAAAACACAAAGCAAACAAAACCCTGGCCTTTCCCTTTATTAATTTCTGGCACTCTGAGAAATAAGTGAAGCAAATGCTGGGGCTCACTTGGTCACAGGAATCCCTGGAACTGTTGAGTCTGTCCTTGATCTGTTGCTTTGCTGCTGGCCCTGGGGGCTGTGTTTTCAGAGCTGTGCCATTGTGGTGTCGGTCCCGCAGTCTGGGGCAGTCGCTGAGCGCTCTGCATCTCCTGAGCTGGAGCTTTGGGGTGTGAACTCGTGGGTTTGCCGTGTGTGGGGTGCTGGAGGACACCCCGAGTGGGCCAGGCTGGCTCCAGCACACGGGGCTGTGGCCTGGGCAGGCTCTGGCCTGGGCTGCTCCCCGTGTTGCTGTTGGCTCAGCCGCGGCTGTGCCGGAGCTGACGGGGCTGGGGAGCCACAGGGACCTGGAAGTGCTGCAGGGGGAAGTGCCAAAGACACCACAAACAGGATGGAGCTGTCAGCAGGGGGAGAGTTGGCTTTGGCAGTGGGGACCACTGAGGGGAGAGGGGCTTGTGGGTCCCCAGCAGCGCCCTGGGAGGGCAGGGAAGGGTTGGGTGATGTCTGAGGGTGGATTGAGGTGGGATGTGCTGGCTGTGTGGGAACTCCAGCCTCCCTGGGACAGCAGGGAGATCAGGATTTCTTTTTCATTTTAAGAAGATTTCTCAGAGGTCAGGGTGCATTTCTGTTCTGCATCCTTGGGTGAGAGGAGAACACAGCACTGCTCTGGTTTGTCTTGGCTGGACCATTGCAAGGCTCCCTGCAGCATCCTTAGGGCAGCCTGGATTAGCCCAATGTCCCAGGGATGTGGAGAAGAGCTTTGATTTCTGCCTTGAGGGGGCCAGGGTTAATCCCCAGCTCTGGCTGAGCTGCTCAGCTCTCCCAGCTGTGTTGATAGAGGGAACAGAGGAATTACAGAAGAAACCAGGTTCCCAAAATCTGCTCACAGCTTGGAAGTGCTTCTTACCCCACTGAAAAACCCCAAAACATTCACAGTGTGCAAGTCCCAGGGTGGATTTCTGCTTCAGGCTCTCCAAAAATAGGGAAAGCTCCTTCCCCAGCGCTTGTGTGTCAGCTGGGCCACAGCCTCATCTGGCCCAGCCTCGCACTCTGCAATCCTCACAGAAGTTCTTTGCTTTGAAGCTGGGTGAGCTGTCAGCATGGGAAGTGTCAGTTAAATGTGAGCCCTGAAATAAAAGGCTAATAAGGAAATATTTTTCATGTACAGTAATACAGCCCTGCAACTCCAGTTACCCATTCTGGGGAAAAAAAATTCCTTCTTTGAAGATATTCTGTCTCCAGCTGAATCATTTAATCAGCAAATAAATACCAGCATTTACAACCTCTTACATTAAATTTTGAATATATTTATAATAATAAAATAATGATAATAATAAGCCCCACATGTGTATCATCCCTGGTGCAATTAGGCCCAGCGTGGTGCTGGCAGCACTGCTGAAGCCATTCCTTTAGCACTGCTCTGTGGTGGCAGCAGCAACTTTGATACCAAATATATAAAATCAACACTCCCCAACCCCAGCCAGAGCACAGGCAGCTCTTGGATGTGGGTTTTTATTTATCCACAGAGCTTGGTGGAGTCCCCCTGGGAGAAAGCTGAGGAATAGCAAGGCAAAGACTGCTGAAGGGGAAACTGAGTCCCTCAGCTCCAGGAAGTTTGCCTGGGGGTGATCCTTCCATCACCTTTAACCTCAGGTTTCAGGCAAACACAACACCTAGCAGCTCATGTGGGACCTCATCTCAAGTCTCAGAAGGGTGAAGTGAAGCTCCTTTGGGGAAATCTTCACTCCCAGGGAGATCCAAGAGTTCCCTGGAGAGGAGTGAATTCAGGACCCTGGAATGGTGAAGTTAGGTCAGTGGGGATGGGAATGCTGTTCCTACAGCTGCACTGAGACCTTGCACAATCCTGGGGGTGTAAATTAGGCAGTCACACAGGACAGAAGATTTTCCTGAGCCTCAGGGCTAGAATTTGCTTTCTGTGAGATGTTTTCACATTTTCATTAAATTTCATGTCCAAGTAAATCTCACTACAGAAGTAGGGATGTAACACTGTGAGCAACTTGAGCTTCCTGAACCTGTGAGTGCTCAGACTGAAGGATGTTTGGGTTTGATTTCTTGGAGAGCAGGTATTTTGTGATACCCAAAGATCAAAGCAGAGCTGCCAGGAGAGTGGTGGGAGATGCTGTTGAGCAGGAGGAGCCCGGGGCGGGCAGTGGGTGCTGCAGGGGAGCAGCAGAACCTGCAGCTCCTTAAAACGTCTCCTAAAGTCTCCTGGCTTCCCTCCCAGTGCTGGGAACATTTGGAAGGGGGAGCAGAGCCTGGCTTCCCTCAGTTCTGCTCGACTTCACTTTGTGAAAATGCGAAGGCTTTGGATGACGCACCGTGCTCAGGCGATGGAGCAGGGGAGGGTGGATGGATGGGATTGATGGGGAAAATCCAGTCAAAATTTGGTTTCCCAATATAAATTTGTTCAAATGTGAAAGCTGGAGTTCAGCCTGCCCTAGAAGTCCTTCTCAGGAGGGTGGACACCCCTCTCTGTGCCCACCGTGGTGCCCCTGCTCCTGGGCTCTTCCCAAAAGCCAGGTTCATTCCCACAAGCACATTTCCCAATTTTCACTTGCTGCCTTCTGCTCCAGGGACAGCTCAGAACCCTCTGTGGATCCCACCTGGCACAACCTCCCTTTCCACGAGGCATTCCCTGTGCTCTCATGGATTCACCTGTCTGATTCTAGGGCTCAGAGATGCCCCTTGTCACCCCAGCCAGGATGCTCTGGGAACACAAAGCACTCCCAGGTTTCCAACAAATTTTGGATGCTACACAAAGGATCCCCTTTATTCCAACCTGCCTTTTGCAGTTTCAGCAGCACACACAGACCTGAGAGCACGAGGGGGACCTGTCTGGGTTTTAATAACAGCATCAGTTGCAATAAATAGAGATGGTTGTTTAGATCTTAGTCACCTAAAAGCAATGTTTGTGCTTGAAGACATGATTCAGCTCTTGCAGGCAGTTCTTCACCTCGCATTCTCCATGGGGCTTGGGAAATTATGGAAGAGGCTTTGTAAGAGTTCTACAGTGCATGTTGCACTTGTTATTTGATATTCAGTGTCCCTCTGGGTATTAAATAAAAGTAGAAACCTGAAAACCATGCAGACAAAGCTGAACACTGACAAGCAGACAAACATCTCTGTGGTTCCCAATGTGCAGATGAAGGTGTCTTTGCTTCTGATTTAATGGCTCAGTTGATGAGGCTAAAACCACATTTTTATAGCCAAGTTTCCTGCATTCTTCTTTTTGTTTCACATACATCAGTCTAGGAGTTACAGAGCTCTCTCCTTTTTTATGGTATGTTTGATTATTCCTTCTTGAGATTAATGACAGCTTTGACAATTCCCTACCTCTGTATTCCTGGATCACGACAGCCTCAACCCCCTGTGTGTTCTGCAGTTCTGCATTCAGCCTTGGGATCTCTGAGTTAAACATGAGCTGAGTGGAAAGAGCCTAAACTTGTGTGAAATGCTGAGTTGTGAGGCCACAGGGCCCAGTGGGGTCCCCAAGTGCTCTCCCTGCCAAGATGTCAACTTGACAGAAAAGTTGCTTATTTTGCAGTGGACCAGCCTTGTTGTTATTAATTCTTAGACTGTGCCATGTGAGTTGCTTTTTTGATGTTTTTTTGTGCTTTTTTCCTGGCCCTTTCATTCCCTGCAGGCTGTATTTGTGCCTGGCAAATGGAGATTCACATGAAATCCATTTGACACGCACAACATCCGCAGCCTCGGAGTCTCAGCTCGGGCTCTGCTTTGATTAAATTCAGTCCATGCTCTGACAACATTTCCAGCTGGGAGCAGATCTGGTGTCGCTGTTCCCGACTCCGTGGCTGCTCTGCCCTGCATGGGGCATTTCTCCTGGGAGAAATTTCAGCTGGAGCATCTCCTGGGCACCTCCTTGCCCTGGGGTGATGGGGTACCTTCGTGATGCACCCAAACAGGCAAAGCTTGCCCAAGGCTGTGGGGGAAACAGGAGCTGGATGCAGCTCGTGGGGCCTCAGTGATGCCCCAGCCCTTCCTCTCCAGGTGCTGGATGGATCCAGCTGTGCTCCCGCCGGTGCCCCAGGGCTGGGGAGGGGCTGCAGCCCCCCAGCCACGGCCAAGGCTCCCTCTGGTGGGGCTGTCCCCATCCTGGCAGGGGTTATCGGGGAGCTGGAGCAGGACAGGGACCCCTGTGGATCCCTGGAGCCCTGTAGATGGCTGGACTCGGATGATGTGCTCTGCAGAAGATGACTTTCCCTCACTCTCGCCTCTGACTCATCCCACTGTTGCTTCCCACGGATTTATTTATTGTTCTCCCAGACGCAGAAACAGCAGAGTTGAGTGTCCCTGCCCCTGGCCAGGCCCCTCCTCGGGCAGCTGGGCTGGGATCTGTCGGAGCAGCCGGGCCTTCCCCCGCACTCATCCCTGGGGGTTCTCCTTCCACGAGCCCCCTGTGCCTCTCCCCGAGCCCTGCTCTGCTCTGGAGAGATGTTCACACACAGCACCCGGCCTTGGAAACGGCACTCGGCATCTTGGGATGTGCCTGTTCCCGGCTGCGCTGCTCATTCCCTGCCCAGCCCCTTGGAATGTGCTCTCTCTGCTCCGGGGTGCAGGAATGTCGGGGTGCTGAAGGGGGTCCCCAGCAGAGCTGTAGGGACTGAGGGAGTCAGGAGAACGGTGCTGCAGTAGGAGGTACCTGAAATCCTTATTAGTTGTATTTTGTGCCGAAGTCTGCTGGGAAATGAGGACTTGTAGCATCGATGGCATTTTGGGGAGTGCTGCAGCTGGAGGCAGGAAAGACCAGCTCAGCCCCGTGCCCCCAAAATTCTGAACGATGCCTTTGCTGAGAGCGCTGTCCTGCCTTGCCCTGCCTTTGCCCCTTGGCTTTGGGGGTGCAGGGAGTGCTCTGTGCTGCAGCTGGGAGCAGTCCCCAGGACAAGAGCTCTTTCCTCGGGTAGGATGCCACCAGATTGCCCAGCTTGTCCCTGTGGTGACCTGAGCCTGCTCACGGTGGGGCTTGGGTGGCACCAGTGTCAGGGACAGGTGGAACCAGTCCCTCTCTGCCGTTCAAACTCCAGCCCATTTGGATGGGAATGTTCTCTTCTTCTGGCTCTTTCTCTTTCATTTTTCATTTCTCTCAGCATCTGACTGTAAGTGTTTTAAATAATTCCTCCCCCGCGCCTGTGTTATCACCCAGCATGTCAATACGCTGCTGTGCCACCCACCCCTCTCCTCCCGGAGCTGCACGTTAACGCTTGCACCAGATAACGTGAGGCAATTAGTGAATGGAGAATAACCTTCCTACTGAGAGCAGGCTTGGGAAGCATCACACGGGCGGATTGCACGGGGAGCATTAATTGCTTTTCTCTCCAATGACTCCTGGTGTAGGAGAGTCCATATGGAGAGAGAGGAGGAGGAAGAGATGCTGCGGGAGAAACAAAGTCTCCAGTGCTGGAGAGAAGCGCAAAGCCCAGCGCATCCGAGTGGGGGCACTTCCCTGTGGATCCGGAGGCTGTGGCACAGCGGGGGCTGCGGCCCCAGCGTGTGCCAATGGATCACAGGAGCCCGGGAGCGGCGGATGCGGAGTGCGAGGGTGGGGTACCCCGGGGTCAGCGGGGCTGCGAGCTGCCGGAGAGAAACCAAAGCTCTGGAGCAGCTGGATCCCAGCGTGGAAGGCGTCACCTTCCCCCGGGTGTGACTGGAGCGGTGTGTTGGGTGACTGAGGTGGCTGGGGAGCTTTGCACAAAGCACAAGGGGCCGTGTGGCCGCTGCCTTTCTGTGGGAGCTGCTCCTTTTTTTGGGTATCTGCTCACCAGTGCAGCCCCGGGTTCCCACGGATGGCACCGCAGCGAACTCCTCAGAGCCCGCACAAGGGCCTGGGCTCGAAAAGGGAAATGGAAAAAAAAGCAAAAAGGAGAGGAGTGTACCCGAGCTGGGACAGAACGACCCCCGGGCCGCCCCTGCCGTGTGCCGGGGGTGCTCAGTGGGACCCTGCTCGGAGCCGCTCCCTTTGCAGCCGCCCACATCTGGCTCCTCGAGAGGCGGCACAATTTTGGGGCGCTTCCCATCTGGCCACATCATTACCGGCGGCACCTCCTGGCACACGGGGCTGAGCTTGGAGGGGAGGGAAGGCACCTTGGAGCCCACCCCGTTAACCCTTTCCTGGAGGCGGCTGGCTCGTTTCCAGGCTGCCCACGCTGTCCCTGGGCTCGGGTCCATTCCCCAGCGGGGCCGTGTTATTGCAGCAGGGCTCCCCGGGAAGATCAACGCTCCCGGCCCGGCCGCGCAGCACGGCACAGGAATTCCCGGGGCTTGGCCGCGCTGTTTGCTTTCGGCACAACCCCGAGGCGCAGCAGCGCTTAATACAAATATTTGTGTGGGTAGTGGGAAAAAAAATAATCCAACCAAATAAAAAGGAAATAAACAAGAAAAGGGGGAAAAAATAGAAAAGGAAAGGAAGAAAGGAAAGGAAAAAGCGAAAGGAGAAAGGAAAGGGGAAGAGGAAATGGCAGGGAAAAGATAGGGGAAAAGGAGAGGAAAACGGAAAGGAAAAAGGAGAGGAAAAAGGAAAATAAAGCAAGCAACAAAAAGGTCGTGCTGACAGAGGCCAGAGGCGAAGGGACGGGGACCGCGGGGGGGTCACCGGCTGCTGCCCCAGCCCGGGGGTGGCGGGGGCCGGCGGGGGCAGCTCCGGGGGAGGAGGCGAGCGCGGCCGCCGGTGCGCGTTGGGCGGAGCCCGGCCCCTCCCGGTGCGGCCCCGCCTCGCCCATCCCCGCCCATCCCCGAGCATCCCGCACCTGTTGCCGCCCGCTCCCCGCCGGGCTCCCCGCGGTGCCGCCCGGTGCCGGCATGCGGAGCTCCGGAGCGGCCCGCGGGCTGCCGCGGCGGCGGCTGCGGGGCGCGCCGTGATGGGCGGCCGGCAGCGGCCCCGGCAGCGGCCCCGGCAGCGGGACGGCGGCGCTGGCTCTGCCCGAGGCCGGCAGCCCCCGGCCCGTGCCCCCGGCAGCTCGGGGCTCCCATGCTCTGCCCCGCCTCGCCGCTCCGGGCCCCCGCGCCGCCGCGCCGATGCCGTTCTCGGGCGAGGAGCGGAGCCTCCAGGGGATCTACAAACCGGCGGGGCCGGCCGAGGGGCGGCCGGTCTGCTCCGAGTGCTACACCAACAGCTCCTTCGTCTACGACGATGGCAGCGCCCACAGGTACCGGGGTACCCACAGGTAGCGGGTGCGGGGCCGGGAGGGTCCCCGGGGCTGCCGTCGTGCTGGAGCGCGGAGCTCCCGCTGCGGCCGAGGAGCCCCTTCCCCTGTCGGGGGCAGCCGGCGGGACCCCCGTCCCCATCCCCACCGCTCTCCCCGTGCCCCGAGGCTGGAGGAAAGTTTCTGAGGCACTTCCAGGCCTGGCCGGGGTCCCTGCGAGTGCCCCTGTGGGCGCAGCCCCTGGTCGGGAGCTGCTCGTGTACGGGGAAGGGGCGCTTGGAGACCCCCGAGCAGTCACATCTTGCATGGGAAGAGGGTCCGTGCTGATCCCTCTGCCCAGCCCAGCTCGGACCGAGGCTGTGCTCTGGGGTGTGAGGGTGAGGCAGTGCTTGGCTGAGCCCTGGAGCCCCCCAAAGCCGAGGGGCTAAAATACACCCAGGAAAAAGGCACATTCCTGTAGGTCTGCCCAGCCCCTGCTCCATTTTTGGGCTGGTTCTGTGCCAGAGTTACAATGTCCAGTGTGAGGGAGGGGAAGAGCTGCTTGAGGTGAGGGGGACTCAGTGCCACCATCCTCTTGTGCCTGGCAGCAGCATCTGTTTCTCACAAGTGGTCCTTGCTGAAGTATCCCAGTTTTTCCTGAAAAATGCCGTGTATTGTCATTATTCTGATTAAATTTACTAGTATGGCTCTTCTGACTGTCACACTCATCAAATGCCAGCTGTAATGTGTAGATGAATTGTGTGTATCAATTCATGCTTGGCAGATAAGAACCTTAGCTGGGTTTGTGCCCTGGGCTGCCCAGCTGGGATTTTCTATGTCTTCATTTGCTTGCCATGATTTAGGGAAAAGATCTTTTTATTCCTAAAAACCTGAATGAAAAAAAGAAGAAGCAGTCTGTTCTTTAACTCTCAGTACATTGCCACTGAGTGGGTAATTAATAAAATCCCAGAATATTGTTTTTTAGGGTTAAGACCCCCGTTATTACCTTCTCTCTGTCAGTGACATGATGCCAAATGTATCCAAGGCTCAGTGGTGCCTCAGGACCCCCAACTCTGGGTAACACCACTTTGGGCTCAGCAGGGTGGTGCTTTCCCCAGCCCTAAAAGTGCCTCATTTTGCAGCTGTGCTTGTTGTGTCTGCAGAAATGACACCCTTGAGGAGGTTATTGTGTCTGTGAAGATCAGGGATCTGGTTGGAGACAACATCTCCCGGAGGTTTCCAGCTCCAAGCTTACGGGAAGACGAGGAGTTGCTCCTCATTACTGACACTGCAGCCCTGCCCAGGGTCATTTATCCTCATCTAATGCACTACAAAATCCTTGCCCAAACATCCTCCTGCCTGTCTCTTTCAATCTGGATAGAGGAACTTGGTTTCCTAATTATTGCTCTACAGCTCGATGTGTTTCTAACCCCCTCAGGCTCCGGAGAGGTTGAAATGCCATTACTTTCCATGGCTTGTCTTGCCTGCCCTTGTGCTCAGCCCTTTGCTGCCCTTCTGGAGATGTTAAACAAGCTGCCTGGAGCCCTCAGGACTCGGCAGTTTCCCCAGCTCGGAGCAGACTGGTGCCTAATGCACTTTTTCAGAGCTGATCAGCTGAAGAAGCAGAAAAGGGCTTTTACAGGCTAAGGAGAAAGGGCAGGAGCACAGCGAGCACCATCAGACCATCAGGGCTGATCTCTTGTTTGCTTTCCTCTTCTGCAGCCCAGGCTGGGGGCGCAAATCCTGGCAAGGGATGATCATCCACATTTACCCACCTGCTGTCTCTCAGCCTCTGCCTGCTAGCAGAGTTTCTCCCTCCCCTCCCCTCCTCTCCAGGCTGCCGTGGGATTTGTGCACAGCCCCCGGGCACACCAGGGCTCAGCAGTCTGACACCATCCTCTTGTCTCCTCTCTGTCACTTCCAGGTGTGGGGCTGTAGGTGTGATGGCAGACAAGCAGAGCTGTCACCAGAGGTGCGTGTGAGGGATCTGAGAGCCAGGATAGAGCAGCAAAGATGTGGAACGTGTTCACTGAGCCTCCTGCTAAATGTTCAAGGGACCTCAGCTGGGCTGACCCTACTGAAATAAGTGGAAAGCTCAATTATCCCTTCACTTAGCAAATCTAGAGCTGGTTTAAAAGCTGTCAAAGAGGAAAATCCATCTTCTCAGTTTCCTGAGTGTAGAGATGTGTGTGGGAACGTCTGTGAACTTCCTTCTGGCCCTCTTTATAAGGGGACAACGGTCTTGAAAGTCCCCCACAGGCAGAAAGCAAAGGGTTAATTGTAAAAGCACTTGAGAGTTTGTTTGGAGAGTAAATACACATTTCTGGCACCCAGAGGGTACAAAGAGCCTAAATTTCGCTTTCCTACCTCGTGGGAAATCTGGGTAAATGTTTGCACAAGGATCCAGCCTGTCACTTTGGGGAACTGAGGATTTCCTCCGGCCAGCGGCTGCGCTTCCTTGCCCATGTAAGGGCACTGCGGGCATGAGTGATGGATGGGCAGCCAGATGGAAGGACTCACACAAAAATATCCTGCCCGAGTCGGGGAGAGGCAGGCATGGGTGGGAGGAGGCTCGGATTTTCCATCCCCTGCCTGCTGCTCCTATGGCTGGTCTGAGAAGGAGAAGCTGGAAGGCGGCGGCGCACCTGGAGCAGCAGCTTGGGAAGGTCATGGCTGTGCCTTAGACGTAGGTGGCTTTTCTCCTGTCTGCTCTAAATGGATCTCTTGGGGGATCTGTGTGGCTGCTGCTGTTTGCAGCCTGTGGGAGCAGGGATTTGGGAGCGGGATGTGGAGGGAAGGTGGGTCCCAGCTGCTCCAGTGCCAGAGAGGCTGAGCTTGGGGGCAGGACAGGAGCAGCCTGCCAGGCTCGGGATGTTCCTGGGCAATGTCAGCTCCAGGGGGCTGCGTTTGGCATGGGCTGTGCTCAGGGTGGTCTTATGGCCCTAGAAATCACAGCAAGATTTGGAGCAGTGACAACCAGGTCAAAAATGCCCATAGGCACCTTCTGCCATGGGTTAAAGTCTCTGCCTGAGTCCAAGGGCAGGAGAAAAGAAAAAAAGCATTGATTGAATGGGATTCTTGCCAAGTGTGAGCACTCATCCAGGCCCAGGATGGCTCTCCCATGGCTTTTCCTGCTAATCGTTAGATGAATCCAAGGAACTGTCTCAGTTTAGCTCAAGGATGGTCCCTGCAGCTGACAGCCTGTTGTTATCTCTAAAGTTTTCAATTTTCTGGAAATGAATGAGAAGATGCTTCTTTGGCAGAGCTTGCACTGAAGCAGACTCTGTAGCTAATTAGTAATCAGTTCCTCCAGGCGAGATTACTAGCCTGGACATTTATCAGCTTCCAGAAAGTCAGCCTTGTGGATTGCAACAACTGTTGCTTTGGCTGCCCATGGGCATCCAGGCCTTGCTGTTCCAGGAGAAATTGCCACAGGCAGCCATAAAACTACAGGGCCAAACATCCTGTATTTTCTGGGTGTTTATGTAGCAGAGATGAGATCAAATTCTGCTGTTGTTTTCCTCAGGAGGTTAGGGAAGGGAAGTGTGAGTCTCTGGACTGCTGCAGGGGAGAACCCACCAGCACACCAGGCTCAGTGGGAAGAGGTTTTGGGACCCTTCCCCACTGTTCTGTTCCTAAAAGAACTCTCAGTGTGCTGAATGTCCTCCTTAGGAGCTGCCCTTGGGCTCTGGCACGGCTGTGTCACCCTTCACTGGAGAACAGCAAAGTAGGTCACTGCCTGTGCTCAGGGCTCTCTCTGCTCTGCAAAAATATTTACAGCATCTATTTGGATCCTCCCAGTCCTCCTGCAGCAACCTCTCCCTGACCCCCACGCCTGCTTCCCGAGGGCTGCACGCAATTTGTTTTGGAGCCTGTGAAGGTTTCTCTTGCATCCCTGCCAGGCTGGGCTGGAGTGTGGAACATCTCATTCATCCTTCTCATGAATAAAACCAGGCCAGGAGCCAGGCGGGCCCTGAGTGCAGGTGCCTCCGGCCTGGTGTCCTTTGAAAGTGCCCAGTGGCAGAAACTGAAGGAGGGAAGGTTTTAGATGGGATCTGAGGAAGAAATCCTTCCCTGGGAGGGGCTGGCACAGGGTGCCCAGAGCAGCTGTGGGTGTCCCTGGATCCCTGGAAGTGCCCAAGGCCAGGCTGGATGGGGCTGGGAGCAGCCTGGGATGGTGGGAGGTGTCCCTGCCATGGGAATGAGGTGGGATTTCCAACCCAAAGCATCGTGTGAGTCCTTGGCAGGGACAGAGGGCAGGACAGAACAGCCCTTCCCAGCGCTGGAGGTTGTACCAGTGGCTGGATGGATGCTTCCCTAGGGATTCACCTGCTCCCTCTTGAAGCCATCGGTGCTTTCTGGTTCCCAAAGAAGCTGGGAGCTCTGGGATGTGGCTGCTCTGGGACAGAACACGCTGCTGTTCCTCTGAGCTGCTGCCCTGTGATTCCCCTGTGCAGCTCCTGTGATGTTCTTGCTCCCTGGTTCTCCTCTCTGATTTTATCTCCTTCTCATCACATCTCTTTCCAGGCTGGAGTCTCTTCCTGATGTATTTGGCCTTGCCTTGCACAAAACTCTTTATAACCCATGCTTGTCTCTGGTGCCCTTCATCTCTGAGGAGGGGAACCAGAAGTGTGTGTGACTCCATATTGGGCTTATCTGCAATGAAAATCCTTAAAATTTGGGGTTGTGACCACCACTGAGAGCTGTTTGCTCTGTGGCATCATCTGCTGTGACTCTGGCTCTTTTCTGAGAGCTGATTTGCAGACCTGTCTGTGCCTGTGTGGGAAGATGATCACACCTCTCTCCCTTTGGATCAGCTGGAATTTATTGATGCTAATTTTTGTCTGACATTTTATCACCAGGTCGGTCAGTGCCACTGTTTACAGTCTGGCTTGGCTCCACTGGATAATTTGCAGTCATCCCCATCCCTTCTAAGCCATGCCAGGAGAGCCTTGTGGGACCCACTGATGTTTTCTTCCTTGTTCCCTCTCTGTCTCCTGCCTTCCAACCCAGGAGACACCTCCCCTTCATCCCATCACATCCTGGCCTGGCAGGTGTGGTGACAAATCTGCCTCTTGGGGTTTACTTCGGCAAGACTTTGTATTTTTCAACAGTGTGAAAAGATTCTTCCTCCTCCCACGTCCCTCTATTATCTTCTGCTTCCATAGCAGGGACTGTTCTGCAGGAGTCTGGAGCATAAAGAAGTTCTTTTTCTCCATGCTCCAACCCTTGCTGCTTGTGGCAGGTTGGGGCTGGGCAGAAGGGAGGATTTTCCCAGCAGTTTATTAGCAAGAATTAGCACTTTCCTGATCTTGCAGCCTTTTTATTTTCACATGAGCCTGAAAGCTATTTGGCACTGACAAAGGTGGCAGAGGATGTCACAGCTTGGGGTGGGGAGGAGTGGGATATTGCCAGGATTGTGTCCCTTGGGATCACAGACACAGGCAAGAGTGCAGGGTTGGCCATTGGCTCTCCAGGAACAGCTCTGGAGGTTGTGGAAAGGGAATTGTTCAATAATCTGTTTAGGTTTAAGATTTGTGGCGGTGGGTTGGTGTGAATCATGAGCCTGGTGTTATCCCTGTGTGCTGCAGCACCCTGTCACTAGAGGCTGGGTGGTTTTCCTGAGGAATCTGGTGTCCACAGCCTCCAAAATTCCCAGTGGGACTGGGAGAGCCTCACCCCAAGGGGTTGTTTCTCCAGCAGAGAGTCCTGGTTGCTTCATTTCTTGAGTACTGGGGTTGAGTCAGCTTTTAAAAGAATTTGTGTGTGCTCCCAGAGCTGGGACAGGCAGAAAAAGGGGTGATCCCTTGCTGGGAAAGGGCTGGACACTCTGGGAATCCTGTTCCTCACAAACAGCTCCCACAGCAGAGATGGGGCCTGGTGCCATCCATAAATAGCTGGAGATGGCTGAGTCAGGAATTTCTGGGCAGGGTTGGTGACCTTGGCTCTGCAGGCTGAGTTTGGGATTTCCCTTTCTCCAGAGGCTGTTCCTGGATGAGATGCTGGCAATGAGGCCCTCGGGGCCCTTTGCCCAAGGATGTTGGGATGGGGAGCAGAGCTGTGTCCTTAGCCAAGCAGGCTCGGTGTGTTGTGCTGCAAGTGATCAGCTGAGCTAATTTGCATTTCATTTGCATACATACACAGTAGAATAGGCTGGTTGCAAGTTATAGAACCACAGAAGGATTTGGGCTGAGGGAACCTTAAAGATCATCCAGTTCCAACCCCAGCCATGGGCAGGGAACCTCCCATAGAAATTCTTCCCCAATTTGCCAGGACAACCACATAGCTCAGGTTGGTTCCACCAGACCTTGCACTACTCCAGGTTGGTTTTTCTGATTAAAGAGATGAGGAGGCCCCAGCCCAGGCCTGAGGAGCAGGAGCTGGTCCTTTCACCTGCCAGGAATGTGCAGGATGTGCTTTCCTTCCCTCCTTTTCCAGGTGTTAGCTGGGCTTTGCAGTCACCAGGCACATCAGCATGGTGTGAAAGGCTTGTTTGCCTTTGTGCTGGGGAACCCCCCAGCACTGTCAGCCCTTCCAGAAGGGATCTCTGGAAAAAGGGAATGCCTGTGGCTCGCTCTCACTGGATCTCTCCTCCCTGGGAGGGCCAGCAATGGGAAATTTCACTGGGGCTGGGGATGCTGAGCTGCCACTCGTGTGCTCCACGTGCTGCTGTGGGGTCAGAGAAGAGGGAAAAGGCCTCCTGTGCCTCCTGAGCTCTACCCTGCCACACAAAACCTTCGTGTACATGGGGCCAGGAGGGATGGGGGGATGTGGGGCTCAACTGCTAACACAGGGCTGTCGAGTGAGAAGAGCGGCTCTGGACCTGGAAGTGACAATTTCTACTTTTATCTTCTAGAAAATAGCATTTGCCAGCAGGGAAAGGCTTGTGGAGCTTTGCACTGACTCACTCTTCCTGTTCATTTTCCACGTGGAGCTTTGCACTGACTCACTCTTCCTGTTCATTTTCCACGTGAAACACACAAAATGCTAATTTCTCCGTGAGGCCTGTGGTGCTAAATTGCCTGTGCTTGTTGGAAGCGAAGCGATGGATGGATTTGTCACAGGGCTCGGCGCTTCTGGAGAAGTTCTGAGCAGCAGCAGCTCCTGACGTGGACAGTCCAGCTGTCTGTGGAGATGAGAATTTGGATGCAGGGATTTAATCTGGGAGACTGAGAGCTCCATACATTGTGAGTGTGTGTACATCGAGAGATGTGTGAGTGCATGTTCTGCAGCTGTTGTACCCAAAAGCAGGACTTGAGCCAAAGCTGCTCGAGCTACATGGAAATAATGACTTGGGTGTTGGGATGGGCCTGTTCACATCCCTCAGAGCTCTTTAAACTCTTTGAATCAAGAAATTATTAAATTATTAAACCTACAACCATTGTAGGAATGCTGGTGTCTCAATGAGTGGTGACTGTGAGTCCCTGTGAGACCTCTGGGGAGGGAGAGGGGATGGTGGGATGAGAATTTGGAGCTCTTCCTCAACAAGCCAGTTCAGAACCATCAGACTTGGCTGCTGCTCACAGAGAGAAACAGCTCTGAAATGAGCACCCCAGCTCTTCCATGGGGGTGTCCCTGCAGGGCTGGGAGGGAGGGCGATGCCTGGGCAGGGGGATGCTGCACTGGTGTGTGGTGGGACCTGTCCTGCACATGTGCTCAGCCACACACGAGTGCAGAGCTGCTGCCTTCCCTCCCTGCCTGCTCCGTGCCCTCTCCTCGGCTGTGCTGTGCCAGCTCTGCCACCCCTCCGTGCTGCAGGGGCTGTGAGGGAGGGATGTGCTGCCTTTCAGCCTGGCTCTAGGGACCAAACCTGTGTCCCCACGCACTCCAGCCATTAGGAGACCCCACAGGGATGTCACTCAGAGGGGAAAAAAATCCCCAAACCAAAAAGAGAGGGCAGAACAACTGTAACCTGGTAACCAGAAGAGCTGTGGGAGGAGAAACAAACACGAGATGATTGTATATATTTAAATAACTATAGGAAAAGAAAGGGGAGCATTTCCTGAATGGTTTGGTTCCCTGGAGAGGCTCGGAGAGCCTGGTGGTGGCTGGGCTTGCTGAGGATGGGCCGAGATGCAGGAGCAGACTCTGCAGCCATGGCTGGGTCAGGGAGGGCAGGACGTGGCAGAGCCCTCTCTGTGCTGGAGCAGCCTGGCCCCAAGGAGCCTCTGGAGAAGGATCCCAGCCCTTGGGTGCAATGCAGATACTCTCACCCTGCCATGGTCTGGGCCAGCAGAGAGCAGCTGGAGGCTCCTGCCCAGCCAGGGCCTGTTTGCTGCCCAAAGCTTGGGTTCTGCCAGCAGATTGTGTCCTGTGTCGGTGCCAACAGCAAGAGAAAGGTCAGACCCCGTGTGTGATTCCTGCTCCACTGTTTCAGCCAGGAATTGTCCTTTCCATCCCCTTGGAGGTGACAGGAGGCACAGCAGCAGCTGCCCGTGCTGTTGCAGGGAGTGCTGGGTCCCAAAAGCTGAAGAGAAGTGGCTTTGCCTGAGGAGGGGATGTTGGTGTTGGACACGAGGCACTGGCTTTCCTGGCGGCACATCCAGACTCCCTGGCCATGCTCCTGGGGGAAGGATGGAGTTGGAACAGATGGCTGCCAGCAGGACCTTGTGCCTCTGGCTCCTTTTACAGCTTGGAGTGGGACAGGAGAGGCTCAGACTGGAGGTTATGCAAGAACTTGCCCCAAATGTAATTCACCTGTTCTGTGTGCACACCCCAGGCCGCAGGAGGAGAGGAACAGCGTGTCCTCCAGTAACTCTTGGTGCTGCCAGAGCAGAGGCACCACTGAGAGCTCTGGAGCTCCTGCTGGTGCCTGGCAGGTCTGGGCAGTTCCATCCCACAGCACCAGTGTGGGGTCTGGGGTGACCCGAGCGGTTTGGGACTGGTTTGTGGTGGGAAGCAGGAAGATGCTCTGTGGTTTTTGTGGTGTGCAGAGTGCAAGGAAGCAGAGGAGGAACTTGGCTTGTGTCCTTCCTCTTCTTTGACAGACAGAGTTAAAAATAATAATGGAAATCTTAATATTCCTTACAAGAAGCTCCCTGTATGTGGATTTTCCTCTGAGGCAAGGCTGCCTCTTGGGTGTGGGGAGCTCTGAGGAGCTGCAGTGGCACCACAGAGCCCCACTGAGCTCCGGTTTTGTGCCAGCATTTCCATCCCCAGGGCACCGAGCTGCCAGCAGCCAGGCTCCCCTGAGTGTTTAGTTCAATAATCTGTTTAGGTTTAAGATTTGTGGCGGTGGGTTGGTGTGAATCATGAGCCTGGTGTTATCCCTGTGTGCTGCAGCACCCTGTCACTAGAGGCTGGGTGGTTTTCCTGAGGAATCTGGTGTCCACAGCCTCCAAAATTCCCAGTGGGACTGGGAGAGCCTCACCCTGAGGGGTTGTTTCTCCAGCAGAGAGTCCTGGTTGCTTCATTTCTTGAGTACTGGGGTTGAGTCAGCTTTTAAAAGAATTTGTGTGTGCTCCCAGAGCTGGGACAGGCAGAAACAGGGGTGATCCCTTGCTGGGAAAGGGCTGGACACTCTGGGAATCCTGTTCCTCACAAACAGCTCCCACAGCAGAGGAAGCAGCGAGGGAAGGACGTGGCTGGGCCCAGCCCAGGCACAGGAAAGGTTTGAGGATCCCAAGGCAGCGCTGCCCTGGGGCTCCTGTGTTTGCTGAGCAGTGATGGGCCCTGCTGGGCTTCCACAGCTCCAGGGTTCCCAGGGCTGTGTCCCCCTCCCCACGGCTGCGGGGAGCTGGCCAAGCTGGGGGAGAGACGCTGCCGTAGCCAGAGAGTGGAAGAGTGTTGAGGTTTCCATATGCTGATTGCAGAGCGCTTTTTTAGTGGTACATGGTTCTGGAGGAAGGAAGGAAAGGGATGATAAAAATAAAGCTGCAGATCTGTATTTAGCTATCAACCACTCCAGGGTTATTTCTTTTTTTTTATTTTTTTTTTGGTAGTATTTGAAGACTATGCAATAAATGAGCTTGTTCATGAATTTTTTATTTTATACCACTACAGCTTTGAAGAAGTAGCCAGGTTGCTGTGGCATTTCCATAGCTCAGGATCCCTGTGTTTGGGAGGAGATGTTGTAAATCCTCAGTGCCAGTGTCAGGAGATTTGTGTGCAGTACAGGAGCACTTTTCTCTAAGACATCGATGTGCAACATCTCAAAGTCACCGTGCAATTGATAAAGACATTTTAAGAAACAAGTGAATGCAGTATTTCTTGTAGTGAAGCTTCATCCAGAATAAACAAACGTGCCAAAATTTTAAAATTCTGAATGATCTTGTATGCAAGAATAAGAGAAAATGCATTTGAAGTGTAGCTGCTACTGCCAATGGGAGAAGAAACTCAGATGCAAATAGCAGAAATTGTGTTTCCAGAGCTACTGATATAATTGGATTTTACTACAGCATTTCTAAATGCTGATAGAGGACAGTGGTAAATATTTGCTTTGTTTCATGATCTGAGTCCAGGAGAGATGGATTAATTGAGCTGGATAAGAATCACGTGGAATTAAAAAAGGCAAGCAGCACCCAAACCCCAAAGGATGAGTGTTTGATATCCAGGAGAACGGCTGGGAATAGCTGGGAGCCTCCACAGCCCCCAGAGGGTGCAGGGTAAGGATGGCCCTGCCTGTCCAGACCCACAGGAGCTGTGGAGTGTCAGACAGGGTGGCAGCTGTGGGTAAAGGTGCCCTTTCCACATGGCAGGCTGTTTGTCCATGGCTGTGCAGCCTCTGGGAATGGAAACAAGGTGCTCCTTTAAACAGGCACTTCATAATCACTGGAGAGCACTGGGTGTGACAGTCTCCTTCAAACGCAATTATAATCACCCCCATTTGGAGCCAGGCACCTGGCTCCCCACTTTAAACCATTGTTATAATAAGAGAGTGGATAATTTTTAAAAATTGCATTTTCTCACGCTGAAATTTGAGTTTCAGAATGCTGTCCTGATGGCCTAGAAACAGCGTGTTTTGGCCTAATTCATCACAGTTAAGCTCTAAGAGGAAAGATGTAATTGTGGCTTTTTTTTTTGTGCTTAATGTTGAATCCTCCTTTGCAACATGAGCTAGAGGTGGTCAGCAAACTTCAGTATTTCTCTGGCTTGATCCAGAGGGAGTGTTTGAGTTGACAGGAGTTTGGCTTGATTTATCTTAAAGACCAAGTTTTGGATCAATGAGTAGCATAGAATAACCTCCCTGGTGCCCAAGGCCCTGCACAGATGCATTAGTCAGTGCAGAGCCTTGGCTGCACCGTGCATATGGCAGCTAAAAGGAACTGAACAACTCTGGGGGGGATAGAATTAAGTGGCAAATAACATCAATGAGAACCATCTGAAGGGCTGGGCTGTCTTCTGGGGCTGTGTTCAGCAGAAATTCTGCATGCCAATCGCTCTTCTGGAAACTCGGGAACAACAGCTGAGCAGGACTTTGGAATCTGGTCAGCTGGGAGCTGATTTACAGGGGCGTGAGTTGTTAAAGATAGAAAATGATCTGAGGAGCCTCAGCTCCCGTCCCTGCAGCAAATCCCTGGATATGTGCTCAGTGCCAGTTCAGCATCCAGCTGCTGGGAGCTCTTTTGCCTGTCTTTAGCTTGTGCAGGGTGTACTGGAGGCAAAGCTGTGGGAAGCTGCTGGGGATGAGTTGGAGAGGCTTTGGATGAGACTCTTGGAAGTACATCAGATGGGAGCTGGAGTCTTTCAGCTATTTGCTGCCTCACACACCAAAGTTCCATGTGAGGGACAAGGAATTGGCTCAGAGGCACCGCTTCTCCTTTCCAAGCCCTCCCTGTCCTTCCCTCTTCCCACAAAGAGCCTGTGAAACCGGTGCTCCTGTCATGGCATGGATGAATTCCACTGATGGAGCCAAACCAGAGAGGATCAGGCCATGGGGCGCTGCCTTTGGGGTCTCTGCAATCGATGGCTTTGCTGCTTTGTGAAGTTTCAGTTCAACCCCAGCGTGCTGTGATGGGCAGCTCGAGCTGAAGCGTGCAGCAGGGGCATACCCACGTTCTGGCTGATAAATGTGCTTTGAGAAAAGAGACCAAAGAAAGCCCTTAACCCTCTGAAATTACCTCCTGAGAGCTGGTTTGGTTTAATCTCCTCTCTGCCACACGCAGCTGCCTTTGAGCCATCACCTTGGGTCTCTCCCAGGCACTGCCATCCCCCGCCCCCTGATCGGAGGCACCGGCGTGCCAAGGGACGGGTGATGTATCTCCCGGCCACGACACTTGGCAGCTGGACAGGCGACTGAGTCATCAGCCTTCGCGGTTTCTCATTTAATCCTGGGGTTGTTCAGATGATTTAAGTGCCAGCAGCCCAGGGAGGAGGTTGTGCTTCTGCTTCCAGCACGGTTGTGGAGCCATCGCCTCGCCTGCCTCCCATCCCTACTTTTCGTGGCGGGGGGAGGCTGGGGGTGGATCTGGGTTTGGCCGTCGGCTCTCGATTATCTTGCGAGCAGTTTTATTTCCTCCCGGCGACTGGGCTTTTCCATTGGCTCCTCTTGCTCTCCGTCGCTCGCCTGCTGAGCAGCAAATGTCCTGTGCCCGGCGCCGCTGTGCGGGGCGCTCCGGGGGACCCTGCCCTGGCCGCCGGTGCTGAGCCGGGGGAGCCCCGAGCCACCCATGCCCCCGGGGGGAGCGCTCTGCCGGGGGGGCACGGCCGCCTGCCCCGCAATGTAATCGCGGCCGGGGGGTGCGGGTGCGGCGGGGCCGGCCCCGGAGGAGGTGCTGGGGCTGGCGGCGGGGGCGGGCGGGGCAGGGCTCCCCCTTGGCCCCCCCATTGCCGCTATCCCCTTCTCTCCCGCAGGCTCTCGTCGCCCGGCGGCTGCGGCGGCGGGGACGGCGGCGGGAGCCGCAAGAGCGGGGTCATTCTGGACATCGCCTCCCTGAAGATGACGGAGCTGGAGTCCGAGGTGCTGCCTCTGCCGCCTCGGTACCGCTTCCGCGATCTGCTGCTGGGGGACCAGTCCTTCCAGAGCGACGACAGGTTCGGGGCGCGCCGCGGGGACGGCGGGGCGGAGGGCGCGGGGACACCGACCCGCCGGGAGGGACACACGGACCTGGGACTGTGCCCGAGCATGGGGACACTCACCTGGGGCGGGGGGGACACGGCCGGGACCCTCCGGCAGCGGCGGGAGGGGACGCGGAGCTCTCCGCGGTGCTGCGGGGCCGGAGCCGCCCGGCGCGGAGCTCTCCGCGGTGCTGCCGCCGGCGCTGGGCTCGGAGCTCGGGGTACGGCGGTGACCGGAGCCTGCGGGCGCCGGGATGTGCTGGAGCATCCAGCGGAGTGTGGGACCGCTGGGACGTGCGGCGGGTGGAGGCCACGGGTGCCTCAGAGAGCGGCACAGGAAACATCTGGGTGCTCTGGGGCACTGGATGTGCCGGGAGGTGCAGATGTGCTGAGAGATG
>NC_031785.1:2213433-2218213 GCF_001522545.3 Parus major
TGTGGGCAGCTTGCTGTATCCTGCAGTCCCATCAGGGGCTGGCAAGCAGGAGAAAGGACCGAGGTCGGGGAGAGGTGTAGAACAGTGAGGGGCTGGTGGGACTCCACCGTGTGTGGAATTTGGGCTGACAACCATTTATTTAGGAGGGACGGCTGCTCCAGGCTGCTCTCGGATGCTGTGCTGGCAGCAGGGTAACTCTGAAGTGCTGCTGGGGTTGTGGTGCCTCTCTCCTTTCCCTGGGCTGACCAGAGGAATGGCCTTTATGTGCTCAGCAGCAGCCTGCTGTTCCTGCCTGGCTGGGATTTATCCCCAGGCTGAGTGAGCAACACAGGGAATGCCATGAGTGGCAAGAAAATTCCATGGGCAGAGCAGCTAAATTAAGAGGAACAAACACCTTCCCTTCAACTCTGTTCAAATCATAAATACCCAGGAGCTGCTGTGCTAATGGGGAAGCAGATTTTTATCTTTCCCCACTAATTAATTGCGTGATGCAAACAGAGAGAGATGTAATTCTTGTTGGAAAAAAACCTGGTTAGTCCTTGACTAGCTGCTGTGTGCTTGGTACACCTGCATCAAGGCTTTTGTGCATTGCTCTTAAAAGATAATTTCTTTTTTTAAAATATGTACAAGTATCATGCAAAAAAATAAAAAATAAAAAAGAAAAAAATAAGAAAAAAAAGAGAAGAATTTGGCTTTGAGGCTGTGAATGTGGGTTTTACAAATGTTCTCTATAAGTGTTCTTAACTTTTATCGCTGCATAAAATTGATCTGGCTCGAAAATGAGTCTGTGATCCTGGAGGTTTTAAAGCCCAGATTTCCTTAACAGACACTTAAACATTAATACAGTTTTATGACACCGAGTGAGAAGTTAACATGAAATTCTCACTGCAGAAAATGTCTGGGTTTCAGAATGGCTGTGATATGGCTCATTTGGTCAAGTTTGAAGGTTTAATAGTTTTCATATTTGAGTATTTGAAAACATCAGAAATATGGAAGATGGCAATTGCAGATCGTGTTCTTTCTGTATTTCTCTGGTTACACCCCTTAACCTTCATTTTCCTCTAGATTTGAGTCTTTCTGATTCAGCATCTCTCTTTAATTTTAATGCGGAGATACTCTGGGTTGTTTTGTTAATTCATTATCCCCATTTCTCCAGAATTCATTAGCCTTGTTTCTCAAGATATCTCAGTTTCACTGGCTTTGTGCCGTTTGCTTGAGTTGCTTGATTTCCCCTTTGTCTGGAAAATACCGATAATTTCATTTTGTTTGTGAATGCAGATCTCTGAGCCCACATTTGCTGTTCACTGCAGTTCACTTGACTTCTCTGGGAGCTGAGCTGAGCCGTGGGCTTTGGGAAATGTTGCTCTTAGGCCTAAATTCCAGTCCAAGTCATTAATAATCGTGGGACTTTGTGGCTGAATCAAGCTCGCTGGAGTAATTATGACTAGTTCATTAGTCTGCTCCAAACCCACTGAATCAGGAGCTGATTTAGGCTGGTGAAGGAAAAGATGAGAAACAGAAAGACTTTTTGGCTTAGCTGTGTTTGTGGATGATAAGCAGCTCAAGGTTGTGCTCTGAAGGGTTTTGTTACAGCCCTGACAGGGATGGGCTGAGAATTCCCCCACATAAACCCTGTGGGAACCATGAGTGGTAAAATAGAGCTCGTTGGACTCAGGGATGTAACACTGGAGGAAAACACCCTGATAATGCTGAATATCTCATTTATTTGTAGCAGGAATGCTCAAAACATTAATGTCTCGAGTATCTGCTTTTGAGCATTACCCTGGGATGAGTGTGCTGCTGGAAGTGAGGAGGTTTCTGGGGTCAGCAAAGACTAAAAGGATCAGAGGCCAAAGGGGAGCCTGGGCTTTGCTGCTTCTGGAGAATTAAAAGTGTTCCTGTTAGAGATGAATTAGTGCATCCTCATCACAGAGGATGCTGAAGAGACACCAAGCCTGGGCTGAGGTAAGGGAATGAGGTAATGCTGGAGCTTGAGGAGATGAGAGCTCATTGGAACAAGTAGATAATTAGAGAGCTGTGGTACAGCAGCAGGAGAGGTCCAGATAACCTCTGGAACCAAAGGAACTGATCAGCAATTGTGAGGTGGAATGGGTAAATCAGGCTGCTCCTAATTTGCTTTTGTTTTTGCAATGTGAAAGATGAACGCAGTTGATCTGAGCAGGGCTTGCTCTTTGGCAGGTGGACTGATTGACAGGAGAATTAAAATAACACTTTGAACGTCCTGTGGTGGATGCAATAAATTGGCCAGGAAGCAGATAGGAAACGGCTGACTGGGAATGGAATGTGGGAGGAAAATGGATTTGTGAAACAGAGAGAGAAAAGCCTAATGACAAGCAAATCTAGAGTTGTCAAGTCCAAGTGCTACTTCCAGGATCATCTTACTCATCTTCGGAACTCACTCCCACGAGATGGTGGAAGGCTTTGGGCTTAGCTGTTTTTAAATTCTGGGCTTGACATTTCTGCCAGGCAGGTCTTTGGGTTACAGAAACAGGATTAGGTGTCATTCAGCTCCGAATTCCCAAAGGGTGCAAACTGCTCTCAGCACAAGGATCTGACTGACAGGGACTGGGAGGTGATTTTTCCTTTGGGGAGGGAAGATTCTCTTTGGGAGCCTTGCAGTCGCCTCTGTTGTCTGGCATTAGTCTTGCCTGCTTCAGAAGTTCCTTTCCCATTTGGAAGGTGCTGTCCATGTCAATACTGGGAGAAAAATGGATTTGTTCTGCTTGCTTATGGCAGTACTGCACTTCTTATCTCCCTGATGCTTTGTGGACATGAAGGCACTCGGAGCCTCTGGGATACACCAGCAAAGGCAGAGCTTGAGATGCTGAGCCTGTAACCGAGAGAAGGTGAAGAACTGGGGGCACAAACACTGCTGGGACCTTTTCACATTCCTGGTGCTCTGGGCAGGGGGATCCTCTGTCCATGGAGCTGTGGGAGCGAGGCCAGAGGTGCTGGGGGAAGGGAGCAGGGGCTGAGCACAGCAGCCCCTCAGAGCTGGGGCTGCCAGCGAGGCTCCTGTTCTGAAGTGATGCTGCAAGTGCTGATTAAAGGCAGCTGAGAAAGCACATCTGCTGGATGGATAAATATTGTTTCATACCCCAAGCTGTGGCATCCCTTTGATGTTTGCTGTCCTGACTATGGCAGTTTTTGATCTCCTGCATTCTCTTTTCTTGGACAGTGCTGACAGCTGGGTTGGGGCACGTATAAAAAAAGCCCATAAATAAAATTAAACTGTATCTCAGAAAAGTGTCATTAGGAGCTTATTTGTTGCCTAATTTAAATAGTCTGAATGCTTTCCAGAAAATCATCGTCAGAAGCCACAGTCCTATTTACAGGAGCGAGAAGTAATGGATGTCACTTTGATTAAGTGCATTTTTCTGAGGCTAATTATCAGCAAAAAATCATTTTGATGGATGAGAATGTTTGGAAAAGCTGCTTGTGCAGAAGAATGCAGTAACTTCTCTATAAAATTTTAACATCTCCTATTTAAAATCAAAGATATTTTGGATGTTGCATAACCAAGAAAAGAGGATTTTGACAACTGGGGCCGATTCTTTTGAGTTTCTGTTTACAGTTTCTTTAGAGTCTGACAACTTCTTTGTCTGTGACCTGACATCTGGTCATCGTCTCTTTAATTTGTCACTAAGTGATGGCTCTGAATCTTAGGTCAGATTATGTTTGGCATGAGCAAAGTGAAGTGCTGCAATATCAGCCTTGGAGGATCTTATCCCTGCAGTTTTCATGCTAACATGCCCCAAGTGACTTCCTCATCAAAATGCATCATTACATTAATGGAGCTGGGTAGTTTTGTGTTCCCGAGGCAGGTTCCTTGAATATGTCTGTGGCTCAATCCTCACTTCATTGCTATTTGATTTAATGGGCAATTTTCCTCATTTTATTTGGAAGATGCAGATGCCAATTTGAAAATTCCAATTTGTATCCAGAAGTTAGAGACATTTATTTCTGTGCTGGTGAGGTAATGGGCAATATTTTAAGTCAGTGCAAAGTCTGCTCAGGCTGTAGCATGTGTGCCAGTGAAGGTTTGTACCTGGAATTAGGAGATTCAGCTCTGGAGCCTGCGTGCCACAAAATTCTGCTGGTGAAGGCTCTTCATCCCCCAGCAGTCTGACCCCTTGTTTGTAAAGCAGGATGGATATTATTGCTAATATCCATTCCCTCAGCAATGGTGTTTAGACTCATTTCCACCAGCCCTGGGTGCAGAATCTCTCAAGGGACAACTCGATGGTGATGCCTGAACAAACCAAGTAACAAATTCCACTGGTGAAGGTGGTGGGATCCCAAACAAGAGCTCAGGAGTGCCCGTGTAGCCGGCAGAATTGAATTGCTTCTCCTCTGCTTTTGCCACCTGGCAAAGCAAAACCAAACCAGTTATTAATTGGATTAGGCTGTTTCCCTGAGTCAAGGCTTTGTCAGGAGGTTTCTGTGTGACAGCACAAACAGGAGTTTGCCCCTGCCAGCCCAGCCAGCTTGTGCCAGGAGCTATCCATGTGTGCTCCCCCTGGGGACATCGCTGTGTGTTCCTGTTGGGGACATCCCTGCTCCTGTTGGGGACATCCCTGCTCCTGTTGGGGACATCCCTACTCCTGCTGGAGACATCCCTGTGTGCTCCTGCTGGAGACATCCCTGCTCCTGTTGGGGACATCCCTGCTCCTGCTGGGGCCATCCCTGTGTGTTCCTGCTGGAGCCATCCCTGTGTGATCCTGCTGGGGACATCCCTGCTCCTGTTGGGGACATCCCT
>NC_031785.1:2218488-2229116 GCF_001522545.3 Parus major
CCATCCCTGTGTGCTCCTGCTGGGGACATTCCTGCTCCCACTGGGGCCATCCCTGTGTGCTCCTGCTCCCCAGCCAGGGAGCACGGCCAGGCAGGCACGTGGCACGTGCAGGTGCAGCCCTTCCTGGGGCAGATGCCAACAGCTCTGCTGTGCCAGCCAAGGCTGTGGACAGGACTAAATTCAGTCCCTGGATCCATCTAAGTCGTGGAGAAGCTGCTGGGCAGAAGCAGCAGGCTGGACACACCGTGCTCCTGCAGAGAGCTCATTCCTGCTCCTGAAAATGAGAACGAGCATCCCAAGCCTCCAGTCATCCCCACAGCTCTTATGGAACATGGTGTGGCAGGTCTAGAGCAGCAGAGCTTAGAGCAGGGTAGGGAAACCTCCCAGGGCAGTGCTGGTGTTCCCAAATCTGCTGCTGGCCCCATTGCCCCTGACACGGGGGAGTAACCACAAAACCCTCCCTGCACAGCCCTGCACAGTGTGGGCACCTCCTCTCCAGCAGCTCCTCACCCCTAACAGAGGCAAGACCAACATATGCTGCCACTGGATTCCTCAGCCCAGCTCCAGCTGGGATATACCAGGATGAAGAGCATTGGAAGCCTGAGGCAGCTTTATAAAATTGATTTGGGTTTTCTTCTGTTTGCAGGTTTTTTTAATGATAGCATTCTTAATTGAGGTTTGTTTTTCCAGTTGTTCTGAAAGGCTGCAGGGATGATTCCCAACACTGTGTCTTAATTACAGTGCTGCTTGGAGCTTTTCTTAATTGATGTTTCCTCACAGCTATTGGTGTGCTCTTGTGTCTTCATCTTAAGGCAGGTACCCCTGGACATTAGCAGGAGTATTAGGGAAAGTTATGAAAGTAATAGAGCAAAGAAGAAATGCTGTTCTCTTGTAATTATAACTATTATTTTATTTTAAAAAATTGCCATTGCTTTTTTCCAGGGATATTGTTTTCACTGTCAGCAGTGGGCCCTTGCTTGCAATAAAAGTAAGTGCATGTAGCAGGCTGGTGGAATGAGCAGAGGTACCCCTGGAGTGCTGTCATGTATGGCTGTGCCTTGAGGAAAAGGAAGAACAACATTGATTTTCAGTTATTTAGTGCAATTTAACACTGTGGACTCAAATTTCCATCCCTCCCTGGGGTGGTTTTCTTTTCCCACTTATTTACTTTCCCTTTGGTTTCTTTTCTGTTTATTGGGGAAACGGGTTTGGAAGAGAAAGCAGAGTTTCAAGGTGTTGAAGGTGTCTGAGTGAAGGGGAGAGCACGAGCAAGGGCTCTGCAGGTGCTCCGTGAGGTGAGCACATTCCCAGGGCAGCCTTAACCTTGGAAATTCATGGAAAATTATACACATGGGTAAAATGAATTTTGTTTTCCTCCCCTCAACCAGTTGTACAGCACACACTGAACTGAAAAATGTCCTGGCAAGCGGAGTGCAGAGGGGTGTGAGAAGCGCTGGAGTTTTGGTTCTGCTGTGGTTACCTGGGGCAGAGCTCCCTCCTCGTGTTCCTGGCGTGCCACCAAAGCCTGGTGGGGCATCACTGGTGGCTCCTGCTGTGGCCCTGGTGCATCTCTCTGCTCCTTGGAGCTCTTGTGCCACTTCAGCCTGCTGGGAAAGCGAATGGAGCAGCTCCCACAGGAGAGCCAGGGGATGTCAAACCTTGGCTGAGATCTCCCAGGGTTTCCTTAGCACGGGGATGTATCAGGAGTGTCAGTCTGTGTCCACAGACCTGCTGATGTTTGTCAGCACAGCAAAGCTCTGTGCCTGCAGGAATCCCCAGGAGTGTTGTGCTGCTTTAGGTGAGGCTGCAAGGTCGGGCTGAGACCAAAGTGTCACCACTGCTGTAGTGACAGCACGAGAAACAACTTGGCAGCTGTAGCTGTAATTGCAGAGAATGCATTAAATTTTACTGCTGTGTTTTCCCACCACTTTCTCTCATCACAGTTGCATCTTTGTTCCCAAGGGAAATGATTTATCGCTGTTCTGAAGGTGGTGCTCATTGCTTTTCCTCTGCACAACCTGTTCAGCTCCTGACTGTGTGCAGGGAGCGTCAGGGCTCGGTCATCCCCGGCTCTCAGCCTTGGGGGATCCAGGGGTTCCAGTCCCTCTGTACCCAGCCCTGTCCTGGTGCCAGCCCTGCTCAGGTGTGAGCTGCTCTCCCTCAGACCCCTGCCTGTCCGTGGGGAAAGAGATCACCAGCACAGCCTGAATAACTTGGTTAGTGAGTGCTCCTGTACGTGCTCCTGTGAGGCATCTCACCTCACTGCAGTCTGTGCAGCAGAGGGGCTTAGACAGGAATAAAAGGCTGGAATTTGAATCCAAACATCTCTGATTCTGAGAAGTCTCACCAACAGACAGGACCAATCCTTTACTGTCTCCTATTTTAGCGCTGCTCATCGAGAGAGACGAGAACACGTTGCCAGCGAAGCCCTGCAGCGAGCGCAGATTTCCCTGCCATGCTGCATTTGCCTCTGCTCCACTGGCACTTGTCTGGATCCATAGCAGAGATGAAGGTGTTCATTTGCAAATAAAATACCTCATCTTGCTCCTGACTGACAGCTCAGAGTGGGTCACACAGGCTCTGTGCAAGGCTCTTGGCAGCTGCTCTCGGGTTGCCCAGCAAGGATTGGCACTGCAACCTCCCAGTCCCCAAACCAGGAGATTTCTTCTATTATCAGTCCATTAATTTTCTCCATTGCTGCAATTAAAAAAAAATAAAATATTTTTCAGAAAGTTCAGAGTTTAGATTCCATTGCTACAACACACTTTGTATAAATGAATAGCATTGAATTTCATCGGCTCCATGACCTCATTTCCTCTCTTTGTGAAGATTTTTGTTGCTGTTTTAGCAAATCTATGGCTGGCTGTTTTACTGCAGGGAGATGATCAAAGTCCAGCCTGCTGGAGCAGGCAGGTCCCTGTGGTGACAGTCTGTGGGGAGGTGGCAGACTCTGCTCTCTGTTCTGTCCCCACAACCTCATTGACGATGTCTTAAGATCTGCCCTGCATAGCCAGAGGGCTGGAAGGAGGTTTTCAGGGTTGCAAATCCCCTGGCAGGTTCAGCATTTCCCCTTTAATTATTCTAGGTAATAAATAATTGATAATGAAGAAGTTTGTGGCGATAGAGTTGAAACATAAGGCCTTGGTGAGACAGAAATGCCACAGATGTTAGCACATTACCAGCAGATTAAAGGAATGTTTTCCAACATTCAGGATTTTCCAAACTTCTCAAATTCAGAAAACTTCTCCTTTAAAGCTGGAGTAGTGGGTGAAGCAATGCTTGCAAGCATTTTGAAGAGTTATTTTCTGTTCTAAAACGACATCAGCCATGTGGTGCAGGGGCAGACGTGCTCTGTGAGGGCCATCCTCAGCTTTCTGGGAGAACTCCAGGAGCTTTGAGTTGGCTTTGCCTCTCTGGACTTGCACCGGGGCCACAATTGCTTGGTCTTGCTTCTGTCCTCCTCCAGACTGACCATCTGCTCATGTTCCTTCAGGAGACAGCCTGGAGCTGTTTGCTGACAGCCAAACAGGACATGGAAGTGGTGTTTTGTGAGAGGAAAGGGGGGGAACAAAGTTTGTGAATGGGCACTTTTGTGTTCTGCAACCTCAGGATCACGTCCAGAGAAGCTACAGGAACCAGCATGGGATGTTAACGAGACAGGCTTCTGTTCATGAAACCATTTATTCAGCATGGGAACAAACTCAGATTCAGAGCAGAGAGCCCAAACAAAGGCAGGGTGAGGGGTTTTGAAGGACAGAACCCTTGAGGGTCTCCACCTCTGAGGGTGGAATTTAGGGGTAGGGACCATGAGAAACACAACAAGGGAGAAACCCCAGGGACGCAAACCCAATCAGAACTCCTGGGGCACCCTTCACAAGGGGTCTGGGGTGGGACAACTTCATCCAGGCCTCACACTGCCCATCCCCCAAAGCAGGAGGTCAAAATTCACACTGGCTGGCCTTACAGCCATGTCTCCACTGTAACAATGCTTATCTAAAACTAAATCTTTGCCTTCCTGAGGCACCTCACAACAGAGCACAGCACCTCGGGGCTGGGACATCTCTTTGGTCAGTCCCAAGGGGCTGGGTGCCAGCCCTCAGTTTAGGGGTGAAGGTTTCTGCAGGCATTTTCTGCATGGCAGGGTGCCTCTCCCTGCTGTTTTCCCTGGGTTTTCCCCCATGGAATTCCCTGTAGGCATGGAGAGGGTGCATTCTGCTCTCTCCCATCCCCATGGCCTGGCTGTGCTCCCTGCAGCAGCGTGTGGGTGTGCAGCTATGGCTGACGACGTGTACAGGCCGCAGCCTGCCAGGCTCAGAGCCAGGCCAGGCCGCGGGCACAGCCACAGGGAAGGGAGGAAGGAAGGAGGGAATGTGGGGAAGGAGAACAGCATTTGTGAGGTCAGCAGGGGAACATGGAGTGAAACAGCCAGGAATTGACTGGGGGAGGTGACGGTCTGAAGTGTGGTGAGGGGGGACACAGCCAGGTGTCCCTCAAAGCTGAGAGCTTCAGCCACATCTTCCCTTTGTCAGCCACATCTTCCCTTTGTCAGCCACATCTTCCCTTTGTCAGTCACATCTTCCCTTTGTCAGCCACATCTTCCCTTTGTCAGCCACATCTTCCCTTTGTCAGCCACATCTTCCCTTTGTCAGTCACATCTTCCCTTTGTCAGACACATCTTCCCTTCGTCAGCCACATTCTTCCCCTTGTCAGCCACATCTTCCCTTTGTGGCGCTGCTGTTTTGATGAACTAAAACCTTGCCTGAGCTAAGGAATAGTGAGGGTTGTTGGAGTCAGAGGTACAGAGAGTATGCCCTTGTCTCTGATACCTGGCTCTGACATCCAAGAAAACACTGAATTTCATATAACACCGTGAAAACAACTGTTAGAGTTAAATAGAAAAATTAAAAGTGTGAGTGTGTAAATTAGACAGTTTTCATAAGTCACTGGGTGAAAAAGTTAATTTGGAGTTTAAACTAGTTTAGAGAACAGAAGACAAGATGTAGGATTTAGGGCATTGTCTCTTGTCCTTCTTCCTTCTTCATCTTCATCTTCTAGAGGTTTTTGGGTAGAAATAAGTGATTAGATAGAGAGTGCCGCAGTGCTGCACACAGGTATTGGGTCATTGGGTCGCTAAGAAAAATAATTTACATATCTATTTTTAATTGGGTGAAAATAGGTATAAAGATAAAAGAGTTATGTATTTCAAGGCCATTCTGTGCTTTTCGAGCCAATTTGAGCCAGGAGATGGTGGATTGAACTTGAGCAGAAAGTCTGGGGAAGACATGCCAAGTCTTTTGATAATATATTAATAAACACGAGTAACAAGAGCCTAATGAGCCTTTGGAGTATCCTTCCTGACACAGAACTGAGATAAGTGAAACTCCCCGTGAGGGAGTATCCCAGAAGAACTCGGCCCTGAAAAGACCCCGAGAACGAGCAACAAGGGTTGGGTTTGTACCTGCAGAAATATCCTGGTTTCGCTTTGTGGAGCTGGGCTCTGGTGAGCTGCTGGCAGCCCTGTGGTGCTGTGCCACCATGTCACTGTGCCACCATGTCACTGTGCCACTGTGTGTGTCACTGTGCCACCGCGTCACTGTGCCACTGTGCCCTCGTGTGTGGGGCTGGAGCTCCCTGGCACTGGGGCTGCCACAGGGTGAGGAGCAGGACGAGGACTGACGGAGCTGGGGTTGTTCAGCCTGGAGAAAAGGAGACTCAGAGGTGACCTTATCACTCCCTGAAAGGTGGCTGTAGACAGGTGGGATTGCCCTCTTTCACCAGGCAGCCACTGACAGAACAAGAGGACACAATCTCAGGCTGTGCCAAAGGAAATATAGGTTGGATATAGTGAAAAATTTTTCACTGAATGAATAATAAAGTACTGGAATGGCCTGCCTGGGGAGGCCATGGAGTCACCATCCCTGGATGTGTTTAAAAAAGACTGGATGTGGCACTCCAGTCATGGTGCCATGGTTTAGTTGAGGTGTCAGGGCATGGGTTGGACTCGATGATCTTGAAGGTCTCTTCCAACCCAGTGATTCTGTGAATTCTGTTGAATTCTGTTGACTGTTCCCTCAGGAACATTCTGCTCCATAGAGAGGGGTTTGTGTCCCTGGACGGGGTTCTGGGTGTCACATGAAGCGATGGAGAAGCTCAGAGCACACCTGCTGTCACTGGGGTGACCCTCTCAGACACAAACTGTCCCTGTCATGGGGCTGCCAGTCTGTCTGTCCCTCTCTCTGCCCCGCTGCCAGGGCTTTGCTGAGCAGCTTTTCACGTTGCTGCTGTCACCCGTTCCTTTGTCACGGGTGATTTTTGCTGCTCCTCTGCCATCTCACTGTGGAGGGGCCCTCTGGAGGCCAGCGCACACATCACTCCTGTCCAACTCCTCCAGAAATCCAGGAAAATTGGCATTTCCTTATGCTCACCAGGACCCTCTGTTGTCACCTGTCTCTGAGCTTTTGCTTGTAGCTTTATGTGAAGCTGGCTGCTGCGGGGTGTTTGTCTCTGAGATGCTGGATACGCTGTCTGTGGGGTGTAGGGGAGCGAGGTGTGGGTCTGTCTGTGGGGTGTAGGGGAGCAAAGTGTGTGTCTGCCCGTGGGGTGTAGGGGAGCAAGGCCTGGGTCTGTCCACGTCTCCTGTCCGAGCAGACACCCACGGCCACCCTGCCGAGGCTGGAAACCGGGATCCTCCACCCAGCGAGGGTCCTGAGGGTCCTGCTGCCATCCTCCTCTCCACACATCCCAAACTCTTGGAGTTAAACATGGATCTGCAGGTTGGATCCTCCCTTCCTCGTGTGCTGCTGGCTCCTCTTGCCGTGTGAGGAACCCCCAGGCTCCTCCAAGCTGGTCCTGCTTTGCAGAGGGCTGGGATGGGCTCCTCTCTCCTCTGGACTTTGTCCCTCTCCTGCACGGCTGGGGATGGACACGGGCACTGTGTGCTCTCAGCCTCCCCTCCGACAGCAGGATTCTTACAAAAGCTTCACTGTAAGGTGAGGCCACCCAAAGCACACCCTCCGGGACTGAGCGTGCCTGGCACCCGCGGTTTGCTGCGTTTGGCTGCGGTGATGCTCCCTGCTCCGGCTCCCACGGGGAGTTCCCAGCTCATTCCCATTCCCGGCCCGTCGGGCTGGTGTTTCCCCCATCCCGGAGCGCTGGGGCTCGGCAGGAGCCGTGGGGGAGGCTGCGGCTGTGTTTGGATCAGACACTGCCGTGCTTCCTGCAGCCCACGCAGCCTCCAGAGCAGCCGAGTGCGGCTCTGCAAATTTAGCAGCTCCCTCCAGGCAGGGAGCTCTGGCTCTGTGGGCAGAGGCTCCGAGCTCTGCCTGCCTCTCTCCCGATGTGCCATCAGCAAAGTCATCACCGACCCTCAGCTTTGCCGCAGCGGGGCTCTGCCTCCGGATCGCTGCGAGAGGATTTGGTTGGGAGCTGTGAAACCACCACAGCTCCCCCCAAAAAACCCGGCTGCTGCTCCCAGCCCTCCGTGAGCCGGTCAGGGCCCCTGTGACTGCAGCACTGGGTGGCAGGGAGCAGCCGGAGCATGAGGCTCCGGGCAGGTATGTGCCACCTCCCTGGTGGCAGCAGCTGTCAGGGAAAAGGTCTCCTCTGTCTAGGAGAGAGGAATATTTCTGGGGAGCAGGTGGTGAAGATATTTAGCAAATGTCAGCTTGAGACCTTGCCATCCTGTGGGCAGGAGCGACATTGCTGAGAAATGTGTTATCCTGTCAGAAAAGCAGCAAAAAAAATCCCCCAGTGATATGTTTACGAGCGAGGCAGGGCTTTGCCAAAAGTGGGCGTTTTTCCAGCACGGAGCCTCACGGAGCCCGAGCTCCTGGGAGCTGTGGGAATCCTGCTCCAGCTCACATCACTCTTACCACCAGGACGAGCATCTGGCTGAGCCACTCTGCCTTAGTTCTGAACGCCTCAATCACTCCCCAGAGCAATTTAACTCGAGAGTTTCACTGGCGCACTGGCGCTGCCTTGTAGGTGAGCAAAAAGCAGTTTAAACAGAAAAGGGTTCTGCAGATGGGTGCCAAATACAGCTTTTCGAAGCCAAAATGCTGCCTTAAACTCCTTTCAGGCAAACTCTGGCTGTGGTGGAATTGCAGAGACCGAGGGAATCTTGTTTGCCCAGTGTCCAGTATCAATGTGTGAAGTGTGTAATTGTGTCTGGGCTGAGAGCTCCGTATGGGAGCACTGTTTGAAAATGTTCTCATTTAATAAAATGGGTGATAATTGGCTCTTAGACGAGGCTTTAATTGGAATAATTGGCATGGACACTCGTGTGTTAATTTAGTTTGGTGTTTCTAATGCACAGTCACGGTGTTTGTTCAAGGACAGAAGTGGGATTAGGTGGTGCCCGTATTTCTCAGCAGAAGCTGCAGCTGAGCTCTGGGAAGGCATTTATTGGAGGAAGCTGCTCAGTTACTGCTCTTGGAGTTGGATTTTGGAGATGGATTTGCTTCATTACAGCTTGGTGCAATCACAACCGCGCTGCTGAGTCGAGGCCTTCCCTGACACTTCAGTTCCCTTCATCTTCAGATGATTTGGGATTGGTCTTTGTGCTGATCTGGAGCAGCTCCAGCTCCTTGGCACAGGGGCATTCCTGTCCTGAGCTGCTCGCACACACGTGTGCAGGAATGTGCTCACTCCTGAGCCAGCACACAAGGAAGGGGAAGTTCATGTTCTCTACCCAGCCTTTCATCCTTACTTCTCTCAAGTCTCTCAAAATCCATCACTTCCAGGTCAGTAAATCAGAACCATGAGGTTTTTCTGTGTGGGGAAAGATTTTACAGTCTCTTTCCAGCGTGGAGATGTCTCAAGCTGTCAGCTCAGAGCTGCTGTTCAGGGACTGCCATGGGTTGGAGGCTCTGCTGCAGGAGCTCCTGCTCCATGGGGTCACTGAGAGTGTGAGATGGTGACATAAAAGCCATTACAGCTCCTCAGCCTCTTCCAGAGCTGTAGTTTAACAATTTTTCCTTTCCATCTTCCTCTGAGATGCTTTTATAAGTTCGGTATTGTCACTTTGTTTGGCTTCTTCCCACAAAACAACTGCACTTAGAACTGCCCAGTGCTGATGGGGAGATTTATTGCCAGCAGCAATTGTGCGAAAATTGAGAGGAAGAACAATTTCTAGGCAGTTTTTGTTACAGCCTCTAATGGGAAATATTTATTTCACACTAAGAACATGTAAATGGTTTTAGTGCTGGATGCTGTGCTCTGTGCCTCAGAAATGCTCAACCTTCCATGGTTCAGCAGCACAAATGTTTCTGTTTGCAGACATGTGCCCACTGAGCATGCACGAGGGCTGAATACCTTCCCAACGGTGAGAGTTTAAAAAACCCACAAAAACTCTGACAAAGAGCAAAGCTTGGATCTCAGAGCCTGGGGAGAGGAGAGAGGGTCGTGATTTCAGCGGGAGGGAGGAGGCAAAGAAGGGAAGGGATGTTCCCCTCTGCAGCAGGGAATTGTGAGAGACTGAGATGAGAGGCTGGGTGAGTCCGTGTCCTCCTCCCGTGCTGTGTTTGGTTGTGCTGGTGGAATCCCCTGCTCCCTGTCAGAGGAGGATGATCCACAAGAGGCACAGTGAGTGCTGCAGTTCCAGTACGGGTTTGTGAGCACAGGAGAGCACCAAGAACCACTCTGGGACCTCACAGCTGATTTTCCTGAGAAACTTTGGAGAACTGGAAGAATTACCCAAATCTTTAATGCCCTTTTCCACCCCTAAGCTTTTTTTTTGCTCTGTTTCCCACAGGCAGATTTTAGGGAGAGAAAGAAGTACAGCTGAAGGTGCTGGTGAAGATATTAATCATGATATAATTCAATTTTAATTCCATTAGACACCTTTAGTGATCAGGGAGTTTCTCACTTGGTTTAATCGACTCTTTTCCAGATGATGAAGCTGCGAGATCTGGCACTTGTTATAAATGTCTGTTTATTAAACCATCTTTCGTCCTAAAAGCCTTTGCCTGGCCAGGATGGATATAAATGGAGAGGATGATTATGCCAGTTTAGTCTTTAAGGAGACACTGTGTAAAAAATTGCAGCCTTCTCTTTTTCATTTCTTTGTATCTTTATGTGAGAGATGAGAGCAGGTCAAGGCATTGGTTTGCTGCGCTTTTTACTGTAAATGTTCAAGGCAGCCAAGGTGTGTGAAGCAGCATTTGCTGTCACATCAGCTCCTGGAGTGGAAATTCCCTTTCCAGCAGATGATTTGGTCATGGCAGTTGAACCAAAAGCTGACGAGCAGATAAGGGCAACAGTGGATAATATTTTAAAATCCTTTTGTGGCTTTAGCTCACCTTTGGCTCCTGCCCTGGCTCAGCTCTGACAAGTGTGAGGCACCTCTGGGGAGAATTCCAGAGGGTTTTGTGCAAAACTTCCTGGATCCTCTTCCCTCAAGGCCACAGTTTCACACATCCCTGCCTTTTTAATGCCTCGGGGCTGACCCCTGATTTTGGCTGGATGTGGAAAGTGAGACCCTTTTTGTCACATCCAGGACAGCACCTGTGTGACTTGGGCATTGCAATCACCTGGCTGCAGGTGACACTGAACACATCACCTGGCTGCAGGTGACACTGAACACATCACCTGTTTCTGAACACATCACCTGGCTCTGAACACATCACCTG
>NC_031785.1:2229766-2277804 GCF_001522545.3 Parus major
AAAAAAAAAAAAAAAGAAGTCTTGGAGTCCTTTAAAACTGCAGAGTGGGAATCACTCTGGCATTTTGCAAGTCCCTGTGAAATTGCTTCCTGGTGAGCTGTGCCAGGCGGCTCAGAGGTGTTTGCAGCAGCGAGGAGCTGCCTGTGCCTCCGGAATGCCGCGGTGCCGTCTCCATCCGGAGCATCCCCGGCTCCTCCAGGCACTTTGCTGCTGGGCACGGAACCAAATTCCAGAAGGGTTCGGGAGAGGTGCGTGGGGAGCAAGAGGCGCCTCTCCAGCTCTCGCCGCCTGTCACATCCCCTGGGAGAAGCTGGGGTGAATCCCGGGGGCGCAGGGTGTCCCCTGGAGCTGGCTGTGATGGAGAGGTGCCACAGGGGCAGTGGCTGCTGCCTGGCCTGGGATGCCCAGAGCATTCCTGTCCTTTCTCCAGGTGCTGCCTCAGCCTCCTGCAGCAGCAGGACACCAAATCCCAGCCTCGAAGGCACCTGCAGGGCTCGGGCCCCGCGAAGGAAGGGATTGCCTCAGTAATTCTGCCGTGGATTTGCTGCTCCTCCTGTGCCCCAGCTCGGGCACGGAGCCTCTCCTGCCCCGCTCCCCCTGCGGGCATCGCCAGCGGCACCCGGGGACATTTCCCAGGCGTCTGCGGATTCCCGCTGGGAAAGCGCTTCACAAATGCTTAAAGCCATAAACATTTATGGTGCAAAGATCATTCCTGCTGGGAGGCAGCAAACAGCAGCTGCTGGCAGGGGCGGGCATTCCCCCCCAGCTCCTCCCGGTTGGATTTGGGTGTTTTGGGGGCTGCCCTGTCTCCTCCCCAGCTCCTCCCGGTTGGATTTGGATGTTTTGGGGGCTGCCCTGTCTCCTCCCCAGCTCCTCCCGGTTGGATTTGGGTGTTTTGGGGGCTGCCCTGTCTCCCCTCCCCGCTGGGCTCCGCAGCCGGGGCTGGCTCAGGGAGCGCTGCCCAGCCCGGCTCTGCCTGGGGGAGGACCCGGCGCCGCTCTCGTTACATCTTGGGAAGCAGAGAGTGACCCCGTTATGTACTCACCTGGAAAAGTGACTTGGCCGTGCCTCATTACTGTGCTCTGCCTGGAGATTTTCATGCTTCCCTTGCAGATATATATTTAGATTTTACCCGAGGGCTTTTAATTTCCTCGCTGGTTTGAGCAGCTGCGACAGGTACACACTTACCTTCCCTTTTTCCTCCGGCCATTTTAACCTGCCATCGGCTTTGTTAAGGAGCAGGGAAGAGACTGGGAGTCACTGAAAAGCTTCAGGGTCTCACTGCTCCTCCTGTGAGGCTGTCAAATGCAGCCAGGAGCGGGAGCCGTGTCGGCAGCATCGTGCCTTTGTAGGGAGATTTGTTCAGCAGCTGCTCGGGCGTGCTCTATTTCTCCTTTCTCTGCTAAGCAGTCCCGAGTTGCCACACTGGCTTTGCAGCTTTCATGTTCGTCGCTGATGAGCCACACTTAGAGAGGTAAAAATGGCTTTGCAAAGGCTGCGATGACAGTTCTGGGATTCAGCGTGAGGCTCCAGCGCCGCAGTTACATAAAGGCTGCTCCTGCTCTCTGGGACCTGGCGAGGCACCCGGGGAAGGGAACCTGCCCTCCCTGTCCTCCCTGCTCCCCGACAGCCAAAACGAGGGGGTTTGTTTGGGGATCCCCCCCGTCCATCTGCAGCGAGCAGGGCACGGCTGAGGGGCACCAGCTGAGCCCCGGCAGCGGGAGCAGCCTCACGGCTCAGGGTGGGAGGAAGGTTCCAGGACACTGCTCCTATTGCTGGGCAGTTTCTGCAGTCCTGGGCCCTCTCTCTTAAACCCTAACATTTGGAAGTTGTTAACATTTGAAGTGTTACTGCAGAGTACACTGGGAAGAGGAGAGAAATCAAAGGCTCTTCTGGTATCAGCCCGTCCCCCTCTGGGCTCACAGCCTGCCTGCAAGCTCTGGATGTGTTTTCTTGCTTTACATAATTTTTCCATCTCTCTCCATCAGCCCAGCTCTTCAAAGGCTTCCTTCTGTTTCCAGCTCTCTTGCAGCTGCTAAATATGCTCTCCTTCGTGCTTTCCAAAGTGTTCCTCCTTCCCCGAAACTCCATTGCTCCAGTTTATTGGAGAAGTCTCCCAAACTCTGCCAGGAATCGCTGGGCGATGCAGGAGCTGCTGCCTGCTGCTGTTTGGTTCAGCTGCCAAGGCTAAATAGGGAAAGTGAGGGAATAAAACACAGGCGGTGAATTTCTGCCTGTGCCATGCAAATCTTCCTGGTCTCTGCTGTGGCCCCACTTGGCCAAAGGTTTCTGCAGATGGTGCAGGATGGTGTCAGTGAACATCACTGTTCCCCCGCTCCAGGCTCTATCCTGGTGGGTTTATTCTTTGTCAGGATGCCAAGGACCCCCCAGCAGTGCAGTGGGGATGGAGCAGCCCCCCAGGCCCACCGTGGTGGGAGCTGATCCCCCAGAGATCCTTGGAGGTGAGTCCCCTCCAAAGGTGGCCGTGGCTGGGACTCCGGGATGGAGGGAGGGAATTTGGTACCATTGTGATTTTGGCAGGAACACTCAGCCCAACTGCTGTCCCAGCCAGATGCTGTGATGACAGAAATCCCTGCAGTTTGTGAACTTTTCCTGAAATGCTTTTAATGACAGTTTAATAATAACACTTAGTGCTCACTACAGAGCTTCTCACCCCTGGAACCGAAGCGCTTTCCTGAGAAGGGTAAGGACCATTATCCCCCGTGCTCGCAGGGGAGAATAGCTGCTTTTATTTGTCAGCCTAATTATAACAAGTGGAATTAATCAACTTTTCATATGAATGGTGTTGCTTTTTAAAGACAAATGTCAGAAAGGAGTCCTAGAGACAAAGGAGAGCTCCAAGTGGTGTAGATCCATCTGATGGCTTCTCAGGGAACTCGTCAGAGCCTGTGGTGCAAAGGCATTAACCCTGCCAAGGCAGAGTGAGGAGGGAAAGGCGAGGCAGGGCAGGGCATGCTGTGGGTTTGCTGGTGCCCTGGGTCCTGCTGAGGGGGTGTTTCTGAAAGCTGCTGCTGCCCCAGCCCTGACACGACCCTGTTGTGTGTGATTCCCTCTGCTTTTCCCCTCTCCAGCTGCTCAAAGCTCCATTCTTTGGGAACATTCTCCCAGCTCCTGAGTGTCCCCTGATTCTTAGTGCACTCTGTGGAATGCATGGAGAAATTCCATTGAAATAATTACTTAGTAATTGATTAGTTTCTTAGTGGGAGGACTCAAAGAAGCCATAGCCTCTTCCTGTGTAGTCACTGAGTTTTGGGCTTTTCCCCCCTTCTCTCTGTCCTGCTCTATGTCCTCTCCAGCCTGCAGGGAAAAGGACAGGTTCTTGCGCTGAGCAGGGGAGTGGAGGCTTGTTTTGGCTGGGGCCTCTTGGTGTGACAGTAATGGGCAGTGAGTAACTGAGCCCAGTGAATGCAGCAGGGAGAGTCCCTGAGCTGCTTTCTGTGAGCTGCCCTGCTGCTCACAGCCCATTACCCAGCAGATTCACCTCAAAGGCAGCCAAAATCCTGGGAAATCCTCCCATTATCTTTGGCACTCAGCTGCTGAGGGTCTCTGCTGGAAGGGATGGGGAAGGCAGGACCCACCACCCCCAGGGACAGAGGGCACAGTCAAAGCAGGACACGTTTGCAAATGCTTTGAATTGCAAAGTGCAGCCAGGGCCTTCCCCAGCCCTGAGCAGCTCCAGCAGCACCAGCCCCACAGCCCTGGGCATCTCCAGCAGCACCAGCCCCATGGGATCTGTGTCTCTCCCATGGGGATCAGTCCCTGAGCATCTCCAGCAGCACCAAACCCACGGGATCCGTGTCTCTCCCACGGGGATCAGCCCCAGGACAGCCCCAGCTCACCTGGATGCTCCTTTCTGGAAGTGGCAGGTAGGAATCATCCTTCCCCCAGCTTTCTGCAGCCCCTCAGGCAGGATTTGATCCTCTGTGTAGTTTAAATTTCATCTTTGGCTCCCCCAGCAGTGCTGAGCTCCTGCTCCCATGCCAGGGGCCGTGGGCCAGGGAGGACCTTCCTCTCCAGGCTAATGGAAAAAAAATGGAGAGAAGTTTTTTTTTAATTGACTCGGGATCAATAGGTAAAAGTATTTCCTAGGCACTTTTATTAATAAATACTTACATCCTTGCTGCCCAGGGAGGGTTCCTGGGCATCTGCTGGGTATTCTAATATCCACAGTCTGAGTTAATCAATGTATTGTTACTGAATGTTTGACTGTAAAAGCAGCTGGAGCTCTTTGGGTTCAGATCTCTTGCTAACTGTAATTCCAGAAGCTGATGGACAGTCAAAAATCCTGGCAGGAGGACCTGTTTTGTTGGGAAAAGAGTCCTTGGGACACTGTTGAGCAGGGTGAGGGGATCCTGGCTGTCTCAGAGGGCCCTGAGGGTGTCCATGCACCACATCCCTGTGTGTGGGAGCAGCTCTGGCACTGCACAGGGATGGAAAGGCCAAGTTCTACACAAAGAGGATGAAGCACCAACGTTTTTTATTTTCTTTTTTTTTTTTTTTTCCCTTTTTGGCAAATTTACTATTTTCACTGAGAAAAATATCAGAGGAAAAAACATTCTGGTGAGGAAGCAGAAGCTCCTTTTTCTGTGATTTTAACTTCCCATTGGGACAGAGAACCATTAGTAAATAGAGAAAAAAAAAATCAAATTTTTAGATTTCCTCAGGAGCTTGGACATTTCCAGCTCTGCTGCAGAGGGATGTTTCAGCTGGTGTTTTTTGTGGCTTGGCTGCAGGATCCTCAGTGGGATGGAGGGGTGGCTTTTGCAGGGCTCTGCCTGAGCCTTGGCAACCTCCAAACATTGGCAGCTTTCAAAAAGCAATTTTGCAGAGTGCCTGGTGACAATGTAGGGCATTCCCTGGCGACTCCAGGCAGAGCTGGTGCGTGTGCACTTGGTGAAAAACACTTCAGCAAGAGGCTGTGCCAGGCAGCTTTGTGCATTTAGCTGAGTATTAGTGACCCTCTGAAGTTTATCGAGCTGCTAATGTCGTGCTGTGACATTTGTTGGGGTCCTGAAATACAGGAGGTGTTTGTGGCAATAATAAATTATGTGGGATCTTGTTTTTCCTTGGTGTTATTAAATAAAGGGAGGTCAGGGTTGCTCTGCAAAGACACAGAAACACAGAGGGGCCGTGCAGGGAAAGGTGATTTTCCTAGAGCTGCTTGCCAAGAGTGTCCAGGGGTTCCTGGAAGGATAATAGTGAGCATTAATGGATTTTCAGCTCAGAGTCCCTGGAGTTAACACTTTATTTGTATGAACACAGCTCCTCCTTAGAGCAGCAGCTCTGATAACGTTTCCTGTGAGGTTCTGACTGCTCATGAGCACAAGCTCTCCTTCCAAAGTGTGTTTCCCCCCCAGGTTAGTTTTTGTGGGTTTGGAATGATCTTTGCAGAGCTGATGCTTTTCAAGATTTTTAAATACATTAGCCTGTCTTTCCTCAAGGAGGTCCTGCAAACTAAAACCTGGGGTTGTATCTCAACAGAGCAGGTTTGTTTGCCAGGAGATGGGAAAAACTCAACCTCTTCCTGTATCATCAACTACTTCTAATGGACAGGGTGATGCTTTATTATTAATAAGTTGGATATGTGAATAAAGGGAGTTTTGGCAGTTGGGGCTGAAGGAGGCCTGGATAAAAGGGAGAATATTTAACAATGCAGTTGCTGTGAATTCAATTAAGAGCAATGAAGAATCTGCTTCCTTCTTAATCTCATTTTCCAAAATATGCAATATTTCCCTGCAAGTGCTGCTCAGCAATTCCCAGCCATCCCTCTGGCCCCCAGCACAGCAGTGGTCTCGGCATAATGTAGATGCTGAAATGAGAAATCAGCACTTTGTAATGGCTCTCAAACTAAAATTAAACATCCATTTCCTGGCTTGCAGTCAGATGGTTGGCATTCATCTGGCCCAGGGAGTGTTTCTGGACCAGAGGAAATCTTATTTGGGCTTTGATGTTAGCGAGGTTGTGTTTTGTTGGTTTTCCCCTCCTGGATTCCCTGGGAGGACGTGCTGTACAAACAAGGTGCTGGATGTGGAGCTCGCTGCCGTGTCCCCTGGGCAGAAGAGCAGAGGATGTGTCCCTGCAGAGCTGGCTCAGGTGACACAGCCATGGCTCTTTCTAGGAACAGCTGTTCCCAGCCAGAGGGAGCGTGCTGGGTCTACTGGATGTACTGGGCTGAGTTTGCTCTGAGCTCCTGCTTCTCTCCTCCTCCCACTGCTCTTTGTGACACAGCAGCACTCTGGCACTGTGGGGCTGGCAGGGGAGAGGCTGCTGAGCTCTGGCTCTTCAGGTGAGGCAGGGAACTCATTGCATTGCTGAGGGGGAATGTTCTCCTGACAGAGGCACAGCAGAGGAGCTGCTCTGGCTCGGGGCAGGGCTCTGGGTCACTCTGAGGGACCAGCCGGGCTCGCCGAGGTTCTGCTCAGCATCGGTGACCTCGTTTCCCCCCCAGGAGGGGAATGGTTGCTCAGACCAGGGTCAGTTTCTCGTGACCCTGTGTCAGATCCTTCCCCTCCCTCTGGTTTTCCTGTCCTGGTTTGTGTTTCAGTGCTTGACAGAAAAGGCGACTTCATGGAGAGGCTGCTGTGGGCAGGATCTGAGTTCCTTGAGGGGCTCTTTGATCTGCTTTTTGTCACCTTCTGCACAGCACAAGTGTGACAGGAGAGTTTATATTTTCTGTTAAAATTCCCCCGGTCTTTCCCTAATCCCTCTTCTGTTCCTGCTGCTGTGTGAGGGCATTAGTGCTGAGATGAATAACTTAAGCCTAAACCCCTTTCCACATCTAATCTCAAGCCTAAAATTAATGTTCCCCTGCAATTTGGAATACAATAGAATGTAGAATTCATCCAAAAAGAGACACCTGATTGCCCCATCCCAGTGGCTCTGTGGTCCAGGAGGATTTATCAGGGCACACTCCAGCCCAGAGGGCTGACAGATTATATTCTGTGTTTGAGGACCACACCCTGAAGTAAAGAGATGTGGAGCAATAAATTGAAGAGTCTGAATCAAAGCATGAAAGCAGAAAGGAATGACTTGGGTGGAAAATGAATGTATTGAGCTAATGAATCATTTTGAGGCAAAACAAGAAATTAAATGTACGCTGAAAGCTGGCACATTAAGAAAAGGGCTGCGGGTTTTTATCCAGTTTGCATTTCAAAATGCTGAAACGAAGTATGTCGGATGGTGAAATCCCATTAAGAAATAACGCTGTGAGCAGGGAAACCAGGATTTGGTTAACAGGAAATGAGGACTTTGCTTTTCCTCCCAGAGCAGCTGGGAACTGCCCTTGTGCCATGGGGCAAAAGATGGTTGGGTTCTGATCTCTGGGGCAAGAGCAGAGGGCAGAGCTCAGCGTGCCTGACAGCTCCTGGCAGGAGAGAGGAAACCAAGGACCGGCCTTTTCTCCCCAGAATTTGGCACAGGACGGTGATTCTGGGTGTTCTGACAGCCTGGCAGGGGGATGGAAGGTGTGCTTAGGGCATGGAGCTGTGCCAGAGGGAATTGTCAGCTTTTCATTCTGAAAGGAAAGTCCTTTGGATCCCAGAATTCTCATTCCAGGGCAGCTCCTGCCCTGCTCTCCCAGCCAGCCTTCTCACAGCTGCATGTCCCAGGCTCTGGGAAGACCCTTCCACTCAATACGTTGACTTTTTGTACAAAAACATTTAAAGGAATCCTGTGCTGGAGCCCGATTATTCACTTTGGTTTAGGTCACGCTGCGGTGACCATCAGTGAATTTATTCTTTATTCCCAGCCTGTAAAGGGTCAGCAGGCCCTGCAGTGGGGCTGGCTGTGGGGCAGCACTGTGGGATGTGTTGGCACGGCTTGGGCTGGGCTTGGCGTGTTGGGGTGACACGGCAGGAGCTGGGTGGCCTCGAGGAGCCGCGGTGCCACCTCTGTCCGTGGTGCTGAGCCCTCTGCCCCAGCCGGGCCGTGGAGCCTTCAAGATGTTTTTGGTTCCTGGCTGCCACCAAACACGAGCTGGAGCAGCTCTGGGCTGGTGGCATTCCCAAAACAGGGAAGGATGCTCAGTCCTTTGCCCCCACTCCTTTCCAATCCCACCTGTGCACTCAGGTGTTATCTCCAGCTCAGCTCTCCCCCAGCCGCAGCGAATTCCCTTTTCTGCTGGGTATCTCGAGAAATCCATGCCAAGAGCGTGGAAGGAGCAGCAGCTTTTGCTGTCACCTGCAGAGGGAAGAGTGGGTCACTCTGGGACAGGTAAGGTGCACCTGGCCAGGGATCTGAGCCCTGCTGGCCACTCTGAGGGAGCAGCAGGGAGCTCCTCTCCGCTCGGTTCACAGCGGGAGCGTTTGGGAGGGGACCGAGCTCTGCTGCTTTGTGTCTGAGAGAGCCAAACCTGCTGAGTCTGTTCCCTGGCACGCAGTCTGCACGCTGCTCTGTACACAGAGGAATAAGATAAAATAGCTTCCTCCTCCTCATGTTGCTACCGAAAAACAGCGATGGGGAAAGAAAATAATCCTTCAGCCCCTGCCCTGCCTGTGGTGATAAGAGCGGTGCAATCCTCCTTTTGGAGCCAGGCAAGGCAATTTCATTATTTAGCAAACAAAGCCCTTTCAGAGATTTCTGCATTGTGGACGTTTTCCCGGCGGTTTTGCACCAAATCTGTTGCGGCAGCAAGGCCAGAGAGTTTGCCTTGACTCCCCTCACTACCAAAATAAATGTACAGGGCAGGATTGTTCCACTGAGCAGCCGTGACTGGGGAGAGAGAAGAAGGAAGGAGATGGTACGTGCCGACAGCTCTAAACTGATTGCGGTGAGGATTGCTATGTATGAGAGAGTTCAGGGGGGAAAGAGGAGGAAGTCACAGAGGCAGCCGAGGCTCGCAGGATGGCAAGAGCCAAGCTGAAGAATTCCCCTTCAGAGAGCAATTCCCGTGTCAAAACTGTCCCACCGGCGATGACAGAAGATGTCCACGGGGTGAGCCCCTTGTTACCGTCTCGGAGGATGGGATCCATGGGGAGTGATGTCGGACAAAGGTATTGCAGGACTGCAGTGGTGCGTGGGGAGGCTGGGTGGGGGAGGCAGCACCCTTTATCTTTCAAATGAGAGGGAAAGGATTAGTGCCTCCACGGGCTGGAGGGGTGGTGGATCAAATCCTTCGGATAGCCGCGTTAAAGAGCCACGCCAGCTCCAAAGTTGTGTTATGAAATAGGGAGCTGGAGCAGAAGGAAACCAGTTCCTTTAAATTTTTTATAGGTTCTTTTATTGATTTTTTTTTTTTTTTAATATGTCTAAAGTGTGTCTGACCATGGGGCTGCCACACACCACTGGTAACTTGCACTGCACCTTCCCTGTGCAGTATAAACCCCAAGCTTATTTACACTGCTAACGCCACGGTACGCACTGTACATAAGCACCATGTTTGTATGGCAGGAGAGATGCTCGGCCCCCCCATCTGAGCAATAATTTATTTGTAACTGCAATAAAAAAAAAAAAAATTAAAAAAAAAATGCTGCCATAGGAAATGCTGCAGCCTTCCTGCAAGCACACAGCTGAGAGCACAGCGAGGAAGGAGCTGTTTTTCAGGAGGATGAGAACGCTTTGCACTGCACTGGGATTTCAGTGATTCAGAAGGAGCCAGGTCCCCTAGTTACGATGAGGATGCAAATGTCACTAATTCAGTTCTTGTTCTGTTCGTTCCATTTTCTGTCTCATTCTTTTCCCTCCATCTACCCAGCCTTTCAGCCCATCCATGCTGCCTCACCTGTGACTGTGTACTGTATGTCTTCTAGGATGTAATTTGGTGCAAATGAGCACGGCAGGAAAGCTCCTGCTCAGGGGGAATTTTACTTGCTTGGCTTTAGACTGGAATGAATTAATGCCTCAGCTTCTGCCTCTTGGCATATCTGGGGGGAGGCTGGCACGGAGCCAGGACCAGCAGCTGTGGTGCCCGCCGGGGAAGCCGAGGAGGGAGGTGTGTGCTGGGGAGCCCGAGCCGTGCCGGGCACATGCTTCAGTCTCCAGGTCTGGGAGGCAGAGTCCTGGCACACCGGGGAGCCGCGAGTGCGTCCCTGGCGCGCGGTGCCAGCGCTCCAGATGGCACCGGTGCCGGGGCTCTGGTGAGCAAACACTGGGAGCTGGTGGGGCGCTGCCTCTGCCAGGCCAGGGCTTACACCTGTGAAGGCTGAGAATGGGCATCGTGGGGCTAAATCCCTGCAGCTGCTGTGGCCTCAGCATGTTTTGACAGTCTGGGTCTGCTCCCAGTGCTGGTCAGGCTGTTTGTGGTCTGGTTTTGTGCCTTCCTTTCATTGCTGCAAAAAACAGATACCAAAGCTGGACCTGTCCTGGGGGTACCTGAATCTCTGAGGGAAAAGCCTTTGGAGCGAGGCTGATTCCTCTCTGTGCTCTTCCAAGTTCTGGTGGTGTCCCCTCAGGACAGGGTCAGTGCTCAAACCAGGTGTGTAGGGGCCAGAAAAATACAACTGGGAGACTGCTACAAACTCATTCCACTCATCAGCAGTGGTTAAACATGCAAGAGGGGCTTTGGCACCCAGGGCCCCCAAACCTTCATCCCAGGCCTGATCCTCCTTGTCTTTTGTGGGAGCACAGCATAAAGTAGGGATGCTGCAAGGATTCTTGGAGCAATTCCAAAAATCGCATCACTACAGTGTTTTGGTGGACCCTCGAGAGGAGGTGCTACATAAAGACCAAATTATCTGGGTTTCACTGGAATTTTAAGTGATTTGCTGCAGTCTTGTTGTAAGAGACTGCTGCTGTGAGGTAGAGAAGCTGGTGGAGCACTTTGACACCCCTGTGGCAGCGGGCAGAGCCCTGCAATCCCCACTGCCAGGATCTCCTCCTTCCCTGGGCACTGCTTCCCAACAATGAGCTGGCAATTCAGATTGAGATCTCTGCACTTCTCTTCCACTGCTGCAGCAAAGGCAGGGAGATTGGTTTGGAAGTGAGGAACAGAGAGTTTGAGATGCTTCGTGTTTCCCAAAGCCAGACTCAAGCAGCATTACCAAGTTAGCAGTTCCTGGGAGCTGGGAGTGAATTTCCAGGTGATGGTGGAAGGAGATGTGTGTTACAGGGTGTTCTCAGGATGCAAATGATCCCTCCTGGTGACTGAAGCCAGGGAAATTTATTCTCACCTACTTTATTTACCTCCTTACTCTGTCTCTGAGTCATTGCAGCATCTCAAAGCTTTTAGGGGTTCCCAGTCAAAACAGGAGGAAAGGATTTGAATTCATCTGAGGGAAAACCACTCCACAGCTTGGGAGTAAAGAGGGGAATTCAGGACTTCCCCTGGGCATCCAGGGCAGGGATATTTTCCTGTGTCTGGTGACCTGCAGGTGAGATGGGACCAGCCCAGGTGCCCATGTGGAAGTATCCTCCACCAAAGAGGCTTGGAGTTATTTCTGTGTGCCAGGGACTGCTGTGAGATGGGGATGGAACTGGGCCATGCCAGGGAGGGCAGGCTGAGCTGCAGAACTGCCCTGGCAGCAGGTGACAGTGACTGGAACCAGCCAGGTGTTTGTCCCTTGTGCTGGGGGGGATTTGAGGGGGAAAGGTGTGAAGGGAAGCAGATCTCCACAGAGCACTCTGTGTTTGGGCAGGACATGCAAACATCTGTTTGGATCTCATTTCACAGAGCACTGATCTCCCTGTAGCACCCGAGATGTGGGTTTGAAAACACAAACAGAGGTTTTTACAAGATAACCATGTCCTGTTTGTGCAGCTCTGCTGGAAGCAGGGGAAGCTCTGACCACTGCCTGTCCCAGGGCACGCTGTGACTCCGGAGGGATTGCAAACATTCCTGTTTGGTGTCTGCTTTGGACACTCTGCCCCAGCCCTTGGCAGGGCTCTGGGTCTCCTCCCTGCCCCGTGGCCCCCCCAAACTCCTTCAATTGTGTTTGTTGAGCTTCTGATAACAGAATTGTGAGCTGCTGAGGTTTGGGAGGGACATTAGCATTGCAGAAGAGCTGGGCTTGGAGAGGACCTGGAGGGCTCTGCTCCAAATCTGGACTGGCTTTAAAGTTGTCCCAGCTGGCTCAGGACCAGTTCTGCTGGGTTTTGAACATCTCACTGGACATTTCTCAGTTTCTTTGGGTGCCAGGTGCAGGTTTGATCATTCTCTGGGTGAATAATTTTTCCCTCGCTGCATTTGGTACCTGTTCCCTCTTGTCCTTTCACGGGGTGTCCCAGAGGAGCCTGGCTGCTCCTTTCCCCTCAGGCAGCCCAAGGCAGCAGCTGGATCCTCCCTTTCCTTCTCCTTCAGGCTGCTCCCACCCCCTGCAGCCTTGCCTCGTCTCTCAGCTGGAGATATTTTTGGCAGGAATAAATGGGACTGTGCTTCAGCCCTGTTCCAGTCAGCAAGGTGGCTGGAGTCTCCTCGGTGGGAAAGAGCTCTGCTAGGCCGAGTTTAACACCGGGTTCCTGGAGGTAAAGCACTCCAGAGAGTGAGGAATTCACCCAAATATGTCTGAAAATAGAATTTCTGACCGATGGATGGAACAGGCCTGATATTAACAAACAGGACTTGCTAAATGTGGTTTTTTGCCTGACACCTGTGCACAAATGAACCACAGAAAGGTCCAGTCTGGCCAATGAAACCACTACAGCCACTCAGTCCTTGCAGGAGCTCTCCAGGTGATGCTCTCCACAGGACACATTTTTAACATTTCTTTAACATAAGCTTTATCCAGCAGAGCCCTTTCAGAGCCCTCTCTGTCCTCAGCCAATGCCATGTGCTGGTTTGCTGCCCCAGCTCTGGTGAGGGGCTTTTGTGCAGCAGAAATGCTGTGCCAGGGACATCCCCTGAGTGGGGTTTGCCCACCCCTGCCCTGCTCCATCCTTGGCTCCTCTGCTGCTCCTCTCCTGGCTGGGGATGAGGGTTTGTACCAGAGATGTGAGCAGGGCTGAGGCTGGAGGTGCTGGGATGCTGTGCCAGCGCTGGCCCCACGCTGCTCTCGCTGAGAGGGGCTGACAGTGACACTTTGGGAGGGAGGGCAGGGCCCAGCATGGCTGGGGGAGCCCTTCTGGAGGATCTGGAAGGGAATCTGGGGGATCCAACAGGCTTTGCTTCTGAAGCACTTTGGCTGTGATGTGCTTTGCTCCGCTGGGCACCCTGGCTGGATGTGTTTTTGGGGTGTCTCTGGATGGAGGGCACTGGGTTTGTTTGCTGGCAGCCTGCTGATCTCTGCCCACACTGCAGCATCTCCCAGCCTTGCCCTGGCCGTACCCAACCCACAGCTGCTCTCAGAGCCGGGTCCAAGCACCCAGCCCTCCTGTCCCTGGGGAGGGCTGAGCATCCCCCCTCCTGCCAGCCTTGGATGGGCTTCCCTCGGGCTCTCCTTCTGTCAGGCCGGGGAGGAGGCACTGCTCAGGCTTCTGGGCGTTTCTCTGGGGGCTGCTGAGGCTGCTGCCAGGTGGGATGGAGCAGGGAACTCAGGGGATGTCAGGTGGGATGGAGCAGGGAGCTCAGGTGATGTCAGGTGGGATGGACAGGGAGCTCAGGTGCTCTCAGGGTGGGATGGATGGTGCAGGGTGCTCAGGTGCTGTCAAGTGGGATGGTGCAGGGAGCTCAGGTGCTCTCAGGTGGGATGGACAGGGAGCTCAGGTGCTCTCAGGTGGGATGGATGGAGCAGGGAGCTCAGGTGGGATGGAGCAGGGAGCTCAGGTGCTCTCAGGTGGGATGGATGGTGCAGGGAGCTCAGGTGCTCTCAGGTGGGATGGAGCAGGGAGCTCAGATAAGGTCAGGGTGGGATGGACAGGGAGCTCAGGTGATGTCAGGTGGGATGGACAGGGAGCTCAGGTGCTGCCAGGGTGGGATGGANGAGCTCAGGTGCTCTCAGGTGGGATGGACAGGGAGCTCAGGTGCTCTCAGGTGGGATGGACAGGGAGCTCAGGTGCTCTCAGGTGGGATGGATGGAGCAGGGAGCTCAGGTGCTCTCAGGTGGGATGGAGCAGGGAGCTCAGGTGCTCTCAGGTGGGATGGAGCACGGAGCTCAGGTGCTCTCAGGTGGGATGGACAGGGAGCTCAGGTGCTCTCAGGTGGGATGGACAGGGAGCTCAGGTGCTCTCAGGTGGGATGGAGCACGGAGCTCAGGTGCTCTCAGGTGGGATGGAGCAGGGAGCTCAGGTGCTCTCAGGTGGGATGGACAGGGAGCTCAGGTGCTGGGCTCAGCTCTCATCACGGCACAGCTCGATGTGATGGTCGGGGCATGTCGCACTGCACTGGGAACGGAGAGAAGCACGACACGACTCTCTCATGAGCTGAACAGGAGAATGAGGTTTATTACCTCAGATCTTCTTTTATAGACTGATATGTGAAAGTCCAGAAAGGTAAAACCCTTCCTGGTCAGTGAACCATCACCATCATCAGTCAGTGGTGTACAGCACCCCCTGATAAACAACACCTGCAGATTGTTGTGCTTTACCAAGGACTCTTTGGATTCTTTCTCATGCTTTCCCAGGCCAGAGTGAGAAGCCTGTGTGACTTAATTTCACACAGGCTCTGCTCTCCCTGCCTGCTTTCAGCATCCACACTCCCAGATGCTGCTGGCAGCACAGGGAGCTGCCATCCTTCACCCCGAGCAGAGCCCTCCATCAGCACCAGCAGTCCCACCCTGGCCTGCAGAGTCTGGGCTCCATCCTGCTTCTTTTCTTTTCCCCAGAGCTGCTGGAAGTGCCCCAAAGTGCTGGAACAGCCCCGAGCTCTGCTCATCCTCCTGCTTCTGCAGCTGTTCCTGTGCACAGCGCTGACAGCAGTGTGTCCCCTCCAGGGCCTGGCCCTGAGCTCCCTGAGCTTTTGGATGTGTTTGTGGCTGCTCCTGTGCCTGTGGGGCCCTTCTCCCAGCCCCAGGCCCGCTCTGGCAGGGAGTTTGCCCTGTGCCACCCCCAGGGCTGGGAGCTGAGCTTTGGGAGTGCTGAGCTCTCCTCCCACGGCTCCCGGGGAGCGCAGAGGAGCTCGGTGCCCTACATAGCCCTGACAGGCAGACACCATCCTCACCTAACAATGCCACACTCGCACTTGGGCTTCTGCTCTGTTTATTTTAGGCTCCTCATTCCCATCAGGTCCCATCAGGGCACAGGGATTAGCATGTTCCTCCCCCAGGGGAGGTTTTCCTGCTTGCTCTAACAGTGGCACCCCTCTGAGCGGGCCATGAGGGTCAGTGCCACACCAGGGCCTCTTATCTCACCTCCAAACTTGTCCACAGTCCTTCCCCCACAAGGATCAGTCACTTGTCAGGACTGCAGGGACTCATTTAGCTCATCAGCAAAGGCAGGAGCTGTGTCAGAGCATCTGCAGGGCCTTTTTGCCCAGGCTTGGCAGTGCCTGCCCTCTCCATCTACCTGAAAGGAGCTTGTAGCCACGTGGGATCGGTCTCTTCTTCCAAGAAACAATCACTAGGACAAGAGGAAATGGCCTCAAGTTGTGCCAGGGGAGATTTAGGTTGGTTTGGGGGGAAAATTTCTTTACCAAAAGGGTTGTCCAGCCCTGGCATAGGTGGAGTCCCCATCCCCAGAGGGATCTGAATGATGTGTGGTTGTGGTGTTTGGGGCATGGCTTAGTGGTGTGCTTGGCAGTGCTGGGGGTATGCTTTGATGATCTTAGAGGTCTTTTCCAGTCTCAGTGGATCTGTGGCTGATTCTGGGAGAGGCACAGCTTTCTGGAAGGTGTCTCCAGGCCAGGCTGGACACTGGGAACAGCCTGTCCGGCTGCAGCGAGCGTCGCTGCGGCTCTGGCACCGCTCCTGCTGCTCTCCAAACTTTATGTGTTTGAGTTGTGATATGGCTTTTGCAGAGGAATGCCAAGGAAAAGTACTCCTGTGATTAAAGCAGCACCCTGGGGGGGCAGCTGAGCCCGAGCTGAGCCATCTCCTGCCCGGGTGGCTGCTCTGGAGCCAGAGCCTGTCTGGGTGGCACCTCTGCAGCTGTCTGTGAGCTCCTGGTGGATTTTCCAGGTGCCCACCAGCACAGCTGGCTGAGTTCCTCCACCCCAGGGGTGCTGGAGGCTCAAGTCCCTTCCCTGGGGTCATCCCTGCTCCATCCCTCAGCCGGGAAGGGGAGCTGCCCTTCCCTCCCCTCTCACTCAGGTTTGTGAGCAGACGTGTCCCTCTTCCTCTCGCATTCCCCTTCCTCTTGCTCGTTCCTTCTCCCCCTCTTTACTTTCTTTTTTCATCTCCTCCCATCTGTCCTTCTCACATCAGGCTATTTTGGGCTGAGTTTCTCACTGTCAATATGGTAGGAACCGTGGTGCAGCTCCTGTCTCTAGAGGATGAACACTGCTTTGGGAAGCCTCCCCAGGCACTTACCTTGCTTGGCTCACATTCACCCCCCTGCCTTGACCCTCTCTTGAAGGCATTTTGAGATCAGGGTGGAAAAGCATTAAATCCTGCCCAGAGCCAGGGGACAAAGTCATCAGATTTAATACCTTTCCACCTCAGTCTTGAAATGCCTCTGAGCCTTGCAAGTGGTTATTAAAGCAGCCTGAAGCCAAGAGTGGTGTTGGCAGGTCATTACTTGTGTCTGTAACTTCCAGAGGCTTCAAGTCAAGGCATGAATTTTTTTGTTGCTTTGTTTTGTTCATTTGGAAATGATGGCTGTAAATTGAATAGGAAATGCACCACCAGAAGTGAATTTTTAATGTTCTTCATTTACCAAAAATTCGGGAGACAGTGGTGAAGGCGCAGAGTTTGCTGGGAAGGAGCAGGTCCTGTGTGAGCTGGGCTGAGCTGCTGCTGTACTTCTCTTCTCCCTCTCTCTGAGCATCCTGGAGCCCTTGAAACACAGGGACAGCATTTAGCCTCGAATCACCAGCACGAGGCACACGAGCCAAGTGTCACCCAGATCCTGCAGTGGCCTGGCAGAGCTGGGGGAGAGCTGGGGCTGGATGCCTTCCCCAGAGAGAAGGGAATTGCTGCCCCAATTCCTGGGGTACTGGAGCCCAGGGGTGCTGTGCACATCCCTGCCCAGCTCAGCTTTGCTGGGAGGTGCTGGAGCCAGAGCTGAGGAGGCAGGATGAGGTGGAAGGTGCTGCTCAGCCTCCAGCATGGGTGGGCAGGTGATTGCTCTCTCTTTTACATAAGCAAGCTTTATTATGGCTTTGTTCTAATAATAAATGTGCCTTTGTCTCTTCACCTTCAAATAAAACCTTCCCCTTTTGTGAGGGGCTGTAGCTTGAAAGGTGGGGGCAGACCTATCTCTGAGGCAGCCAAGGAGTTCCATCCCCCTCTGCTCCTCTCCTTTCTCCCACCCTTCCCTGCTCTGCTCTCCTGTCTGGGAGGTGCTGCTGGTGCTTGTGGTTTGTGCTTGGCAGCACCAGGACAAGGGGCCTCAGTTTCCCCTGCCTGGGGACAGCTCTGCTCTCCCAGCCCTGGATCCTGGAGGGGAGCAAAGGTCGTTTCTCTGCCTGTGCCGTCCTTGTTTTCCATGGGAATGGGATGAGCTGAGCTTTGTCTGCTCTCGTGGAGCCAGATCTGGATGAAATAAAAAGGTCAATTTGAAGTAGATTATCTTAAACACATTAAAAGCCAGCATAACCTTTCTGACTCCATTAAGTGGCTTTAGTTCTGTATATTGTAAATCACTCTTAAAGCCTTTTGGGATCTGGAAAATGTCTGTTTTCCAGATGAGATTTCAAATGATTTTTAGTTTTCTTCGAGAAATCTCTATATTTTCTCAACATTTCGACTGTTGGTGAGAATTTGGGTGCCTGGTGGAAGAAGGAGAGGTTTCAGTGGGATACCTCAAATCATTTCTTCCCTCTGTGACCAGCACAGCGAAGTTCACTCACTTGGGAGCCAAAAGCACCTTTTTGTTACCAAAAAATGGGTATTTTATTGCATGTGCTTTAACCAAGGCACAGAGTGGCCAAAGCCATCCTTGGGGAAGTTCATGTCTGTCCATGACTTTGGAATCCCTTTTGTTTGTGGTGCCTCCATGTGAGTGAGGTGTTTTTATCTGAGGTGTTTATTCTCCTCCTGAGCCCGTGGCTTTGGGGGAAGGAATCCTGGGAATCTCCCTGGCTCATCCCAGTTCTCCAGAACCTTCAGCTTCTGCAGGGCCCCATTGATCTGAGTGGTTTTGTGCCTTTGCTGCTTGGCTTTCAGGAGAGCTGCTGTGCAGCTGGAATTAGCTCCTGTTCCTCCACCCTTCCTGGCTGCCAGCTGGCACCAGATTAGGAGAAAACCAAATCATTTGCTGATTCTTTCCCCATAAACATCTCTGTGAGGCAGAAAAGGCCACTGCTCCAAACCAAAGGCGGGCGGAGGGGCCCGAGCAGCCCCTGCTGCTAACGTGGGATAATCCAATTTAGCTGGAGGGAGCCTGAGCTGGCAGAGCTCTGCTCTGCAGCTGGAGAAAATCCGGGATGCTGGGCAGGAATAAATGCCAGGGCTGCTCCAAGGCACAGCCCAGCTGTAGAGCCACCCCAGGGCTCGTTCTTGCTGCGAGAGGTGGCACAAGAAACTGCTTTGGTGTCAATTAACTTCATGCTCCAGGAGGAGCTTTGCTTGCAGGAGAAAGCTGGAAATGAGCAGGGAAGTGGGGGAAGATGGCAAGAGCTGAGCCCAGAGAAGAAGAGGCTCTGGGGAGATCCTACAGCACTCTCCAGTACCTAAAGGGGCTCCAAAAGAGCTGCAGAAGGGCTTTGGATAAGGGTCTGGAGTGACAGGACAAGGGGGAATGGCTTCACGCTGTCAGAAATCAGGGCTAGATTAAATGTTGGGGATAAATCCTTCCCTGGGAGGGTGGGGAGGCCCTGGCACAGGGGGCCCCATCTCTGGGAATGTCCAAGGCCAGGCTGGACAGGGCTTGGATCAAGCTGAGATAGAGGAAGGAGCAATGAGCTCCTCCCCAGCCTCTGCACAGACCAGAGCCCAGGAGCAGGAGCAAAATAAATCCTGTCCCAGGGAGGCTGCTCCTCGTAGCTGAGGGATGGATCAGCTTCCTCTGGGCTCCCATTTCTGCTGAAATGTGAATTTATTGCTTTTATTTAGTCTGAACTGTGCTGGAGTGCTGCAGACTCGTAAAGCAAAAGCAAAATGCAAGAAAAATCTTTATGGTCTGCAGCAGCCCCCTTGGCTTTGATGTTTCCTGGTGTCCCTGGCTCTCAGTAAATAAGGGAAGGAGAGAGGGCACTGCTGGGACAGGGAAGGGCCCAGGCTCAGGCAGGCTCAGCTGATGATGGGCACCCAGGGCCGTCTCAGGGGTGTCTTGATGACAGCATCATTTTTGCAGGGGAATTTTTTGTTTTGCAGCTGTAATCGCTGTGTTTGATAACCCTGTGCTGTCTGTCTGTCTGTCTGTCTGTCTGTGGGATGTACAGTACACGAGCACAGGCCCTTTGCCTCCCACCCACTCTTGTTTTTCTCTGTGATCTTCCTCCCCTTGTCTTGAACCCCTCATCACCCTCATCATTCCTCTCTGTTATTTGATTTGATTTTTGGTTTATTTTTTATTCTATTTACTTTTCCCTTCTCTGCTCATCACTCATGTCTGTAAAAGCAGCCCAGGAGAGGCACAATGAGTTCCTGAAAGCACCAATCCTTCAAAGTCTCATTTCTCAGCACCAAGTGCGGCACTGATTAGAGGCAGAGCAGCGACACAATTTGTGAGAATCATTAAAAAGGAAAATAAAAAAGGCATAAAACAGGCACAAAACCTGGTTTTATCCATGGAGCCAAGTCCTTAAAGGGGATGTAATTTGCAAAGCCACCAGAGCATCACTGGGAGCTGAGCAGGGACATGTCCCAGGCGTGGTGTGACCTCGGCTGAGAGCTCGGGTGGCCTCTTCTCCGGGCCGGCATTCCCGGTGGGACAGCCCCAGTTTGGAACTGGTTTGGAACCAGTTTGGAGCCGGTTTGGAGCCGGTTTGGAGCTGGGGGCTGTGCATTCCCTCACCCTCTGTGCTGCTCTCACTCTTAGGCCTCACGCCGAGGATTTCAGCGTGGATTCCTCCTTCTCACAGTAAGTTCTCCGCGGGCGTTTCCCGGTGCCGCGGGGAGGGACAAGGGACCGTGGCTTGCCCTGGGGAAAAGCCAACCCTGCTCTCCAGAGGGCAAAACCCCCTTGGAGTTTGGGGTGTTTGGTGCACATGGTGAGCTGAGTTTTTTGCTGCTGAGCACAGTGGTTAACCTTGGCTCTAAATTACTGTGGATAAAGAGGGTGACCCATCCATGGAAGTGTTCCCCAATGGAAGGGGTTTGGAACAAGCTGGTCCAGTGGAGTTGTCCCTGCCCCTGGCTGGAACCAGATGACCTTTAAAGGTCCCTTCCAAGCCAAACCAGTCAGTGGTTCCATGATTTTCCTGCTTTTAAGGGAACTGATAAACACAATATTTGTCCTGCACTGCTCTCAGGGAGTTTTGTATGGGAGGAGCAAATCCTTCTGCAGTGATTCCCACCATGGGGAGGATTCTCTGCTCCCAGGGACAGACAAGTTTCTTGAGGAAGAATTGATAGCAGCAAATTGGCAATTATCCATTAACGATGAGCTCCATGCACAGCCCTAATTAAACAATGTAGATTCATCAGCACAAGCAATTACAGGAGCAGACTCGTGAGTGTCAGTCTCCAATGTTGCAAAACAAATAGGCCAAAGGAAACACAGCCTGTCATCATCCCATTGCTGCTTCCCTTCTGGGGTTTGAACCTTTAGTAAAAGTATAATTCTTGTAGTGAGAAGCAAGTTGTGCCACTGCCCAGCCATGAGCAGCATCCAAACCTTGGGTGGGAGGTGCTGCCCATCCTGGGAGTGTCCAAGGCCGGGTTGGATGGGGCTTGGAGCAGCCTGGGATAGTGGAAAGTGTCCCTGCCCATGGCAGGGGGTGGAACAGGATGAACTTTAAGGTCCTTCCAGCCCAAGGTATTCTATTATCTTCAGTTTGAAGCCCTGAGCACATCCCTGATTCCTCCATAGTTTGGTTTGGTGACTGGAAATGAGCCCTGCAACTGCTGAACACGGTTGGAGAGGGATTACAGCTGCCTTCAGAGAATGAGGAATCGATAAAAATCCCATTTCCATTGCAATGTCCTCCCTAATAAAAAATTATATATATATATATATATGAACTAAAAGTCAAGCAGGAGATTTCTTTCACATCTCTTCAGGCCCATGAAGCCCTTCCTGCAGTCTGTGTCAGCCCATGTCCCACTGGCACACGAGGGTCTGTGGGATGAGTTCAGCCCATGGTGAGAGATAAATGGCCCTGGAGGCCAAACCTACTCTTGGGCAGGGTTTTTCCTGTCGTGACTGCTTGGAATTTGCTTTTCATCCCCAAAATAAGACTGCAGCATTGCTGCTGGAGCCAAGATGACATTACCTGCACCCAGCTGGGTTTAATTTGCTGCAGAGTGGTTTGCAATATCAATTCTTTCTTTGGGCAAAAAAAATCCCGCTCCACAATAAAAGAGGAGATTTTTTTCTGATTGATTCCCATGGTAAATGCATGAAACCTTGAAGAAATGAGTCTTTGGGCTGGAGGGCCAAGATGTGGCACAGCATCCTGGCTCCCTGGGCAGTGTTTATTGATGTGGGACTGGATTCTGCTGATCGCGGTCTGTGAGGAGCCTCAGCATGTGCTGTGCCAGGGAAACTCATTCCTGGGGCTGCAGGGGCCAGGAGGGACAACTGCCTTTCCACAGGGCTGTGGCTGTGCCAGGGTGGCTGTGACGGTGCCACAGTGGTTGTGCCAGTGCCATGGTGGCTGTGACGGTGCCATGGTGGCTGTGACAGTGCTGTGGTAGCTGTGCCATGGTGGTTGTGCCAGTGCCATGGTGGCTGTGATGGTGGCACAGTGGTTGTGACAGTGCCATGGTGGCTGTGCCATGGTGGCTGTGACAGTGCCATGGTGGTTGTGACAGTGCCATGGTGGTTGTGACAGTGCCATGGTGGTTGTGATGGTGGCACAGTGGCTGTGCCAGTGCCATGGTGGCTGTCTCAGTGCCATGGTGGCTATGATGGTGGCACAGTGGTTGTGACAGTTCCATGGTGGCTGTGACAGTGCCATGGTGGCTGTGATGGTGGCACAGTGGTTGTGATGGTGGCACAGTGGTTGTGACAGTGCCATGGTGGCTGTGACAGTGCCATGGTGGCTGTGCCAGTGCCATGGTGGCTGTGCCAGTGCCATGGTGGCTGTCTCAGTGCCATGGTGGCTGTCTCAGTGCCATGGTGGCTGTCTCAGTACCATGGTGGCTGTGACAGTGCCATGGTGGCTGTCTCAGTACCATGGTGGCTGTCTCAGTACCATGGTGGCTGTCTCAGTGCCTGTCACAGGCTGGTGTGGGACCTGCTGAGCACCTCAGGGCCGGGTGCTGCTGTGATCCGTGAGGATCACCTGGGATTCTGGGATGAGGGGGAGAGCAGCTCCAGTGTTGCACCTACTGAGGGATGTGAGATGAGAAAATTCACTAAAAGTGGGCAGATGTGCCCTGTTTGCAGCACTTGGCCTTTTGGACCCTGCCAGAGGTGTCCCCAGTGCTGTCCTGTACCTCCCTGAGGACCTGAGATCCCCCCGAGAGAGGAATCCCCTCTCTCCCCTTCCCCCCGCGGATCAGCAGCGCTGCCATGGAGGGCTCTGTCCCCAGAGTGGGGACAGGCAGCCCCAGCTCCCCGTCCCTCCCTGCCTCCTTTGGGCTTTCCTGTTTGCAAACACGCCCGAGACTGGCGGCAGGAGCTGCTGCAGAGGGAGAGCTCCGCTGCTGGCCGAGGATGCTCTGGGGAAGCCGAGACATTCCCGGGGGCGAGGGGAGCGTGTCCAGCCGCCCTGGGCTTGTGGCACGGCATCGATCCTGCCAGGAGGGCTCAATCCAAGCATCCCCCGGCCCATGGGGCAGGAGAAGCCCCTGGAGCCGATCCCCGGCCCGGTTTGAAGCCGTTCAGCCCTGCCGAAAGCTCAGCCTTTCTCCTCCTTTGAGTAATTGTTCAATTACTGCTTATTGAGCGCGGGGGCAGCTCGTTCCGTCTCTGCCTTTGGCAGGCGCCCAGGCTGTCTGTGCTCACAGCTGTACAGCTATTCCCATTCCCACTGCCCTTCCCATTCCCAAAGGCTGCTCTGGGAGCGGCTCCGGGAGCTGGGCAGGGCTGGAGCTGCCCCCGTCCCCTGCTCCCCCCGGAGGATGGAGGAGGATGGCAGACACAGGGCACAGAGCTCAGCCCGTGTCACCCATCACGCTGTACCCGTGTCCAGACCGCCGTTAGCATCAGGAAAACGGTGGGGAAAAAAGGCAAAACGTCCCAAAGGGAATCAGGAGCTGGCGGGGTATTTCCAGCCCCAGCCTGGCAGGTTTTGTGCTTTATTCGGGAAGGATTTTGGCTCTGCTCAGGTTCCAGCTGGCACCGGCAGCTCCCGCTGCTGAGCACGGTGCCTTCAGAGCATCCTGCCCAGCGTCTGCTGCTCCTCGGGCTGCCGGGAGAGGAAATGCTGCAGACCTGCACTGCCAGCCCTGCTCCTCACCTTCCTCTGAGCCGGCTCTGGTAGCCACAGCCCATCCCCAGGGAGCCCAGGCGGGCCAGCAGCACATTTCTGTAATCCCAGCCTGGCTGCAGCCACATTTCTGTGTGTTTGGTGCAGGTGGGTTTGCATGGAGGGTGCAGAGCTGCTCCCTGGGCTGAGCTGGAGTGGAGGGGTGAAGTGGGGTCTCACTTGAGCTGCCAGGGCAGAGGTGGGTGCTGGCAGATTGCAGAGATTTCTGGGGTTTTTCAGGTTTGTTTGTTAAAAAAAAATAAATCTGAAGTATCTAGTTTACATCCTGCTACATGAGGGCAGAAAATTCTTGAGAAGATTCCTGGGACTAGAAATTGTCCCAGGCTGGATGGGCATGGGAGCAGCCTGGTCTAGTGGAGGGGGTCGGAATGAGATGAGCTTTAAGGTCCCTTCCAACCCAACCCACCCTGGAATTGTATCAACACCAGCATTTCCCACCCAGGGGAGTGTGAGGGGAAGGAATGCAGCTGTGGGGAGAGGCTGGGGATTTTTTCCCTACCAAGAGCCTTATTTATTTGAAGAGACGTTTCTCATGGCAAGAAGTGTCTGGTATAAAATCCAGCAAAACCACCCTGGGAAGCCAAGTCCTGCTGGAGAAAGGAGCAGGGGGGCTCTGGGCAGGTCCTGGGGCAGGGCTGGCAGCTCCCTCCCTTGCCTGGCTGCTGATTTTGGGGCACTTTCAGCTTTCAGCCAGGGCCAGGGACTGCCACAGGCTGTGGGGACTGGAGGGAGCTGCCTGTGCCCCACTGCTGGTGTAAGTGTCCGTGGATGCAGAATTTGGGGGATATCTCCACCTCCCCATCCCTGTATGAGTTCATATTTTTGTGTTTTCCTCCTTTTTAAGAGATCTGTCCCAGCTCTCTGGGGAAATGGGAAGTATGGAGCAGGGGCTGTGCTCCTCAGTGTCTATTTTAATGTCAGTGGGCTGAGATGTGCTCGTCCCGGCCTTTCATCCTGCACTTTTCCCAACAAACTATTGTGTCTTTTTTTGGGAACTCCTCATCTTACAACAAATTGCCTCTAATCTTAGATTAATAAAGTACAATAAATAACCCAGCGAAGAAAACGAAGTCGCTCAGGCATGATGAAGTGCATAATAGCAGTAATTACACTTCCAGGCAGAGGGTTTGGAACTAAACTTGTACCAGGATCGTTGTTTGCATGGCCTGGGGGTGTTCAGTGAGAGCAGGGGGGGGAGCTGTGGGCTGCCTGTGGAGCTGCTGACCCTTGGAATGGCCTGGGATGGGCTGGCACCAGGATGCTCAGACAGTGGGGATGAGGTGGGGAGGATGCTCCAGGTGGAAGGGATGCTCCAGGTAGGAAGGATACTCCAGGTGGGAAGGATACTCCAGGTGGGGAGGATGCTCCAGGTGGGGAGGATGCTCCAGGTGGAAAGGATACTCCAGGTGGGAAGGATGCTCCAGGTGGAAGGGATGCTCCAGGTAGGAAGGATACTCCAGGTAGGAAGGATACTCCAGGTGGGAAGGATACTCCAGGTGGAAGGGATACTCCAGGTGGGAAGGATGCTCCAGGTGGAAGGGATGCTCCAGGTGGAAGGGATACTCCAGGTAGGAAGGATGCCCAGCCATGGCAGCAGGGAGGGGACACTGAACACCCCATCCTGGCTGAGCTGCTCTGAAGGCAGAGCTGTCACGCTGTGTTTTGGGGTGGTAATAATGCAGTCAGAGTTTTGCCTGAATTTTATTTCCAGTTAACTTCCTGACAATGAAATTAAAGGGTACGTTTTACATGATATCATCTCCTTCCCTCAGCTGGAAATGGAGTAGGAGCTTTGATGCTTTGGGGTGGTGCTGCAGCCTGGGAAGAGCCATCCCTCATCTACTGTGGGATGTTGGATTCACCTGCAGAGTGGGACCCCCACAAAGATCTGGGGCTCAGCCTTGGCAGGTTGTCTGCACAGGAACCTGTTCCTTCCACATTCTTTTATTTCTTCATTTCTTTGCAGTGTTAAACACCTTGTTCCCCCCTGTCAAGACACGGCTTTTTTGTTGCTTTGTTGTTTTTTCCAGTGCTCCTTCTTCCTGCAGCCATCAGGATGGATGAACACATGGGCTACTTCATCATAAAAAGTTAGATCTAATCATTTAGTCCTTTTATCCATCAGCAATTACAGTCCTTGTCTCGAGGTGGGCATATCAGTGAACCATCTGTCTGGTGACAGAGATTTATTTTGCTGTTTGTTGCTTTGATACAAGACAAATGTCAGGCAGAGGAATCGTGCTCCCTGAAGTCTCCGGCTCCTCAAGGCACTTAATCCTCGGGGACTCTGATGAATGGGGTGCTGCTGTTGGAGCTGAAAGCCAGTTCCCAGCACTTCCTGGGCATTTTTAATAAGGAGAAGGAGCAATTATCTTGCGTGCAGCGTTGTGAGCAGTTGTGACAGCTGATTTATGCCCTGGCACAGAAAAATGATTTGCCGAGTCTGGCTCTGGGAACGATTAATTTTAACACGTGTAAAGGCTGAGCTTGGAGGCTCTGCATTAACGCTGTTGGCTCCTCAAGCATCGTGATGATGAGCCAGGGCTTGGAAATTCTCCTGCTCTCTCCCTGCAGTGGGGTCTGGGTTTGTCCTCCCCTTCTCGTGGTGACCCCGACCCCGGTGTGGTGCAGAGCCCCTCTGGCCACCCCTTGTGCCGGGATGAGGATCCGAGCAATGAGGATCCCGTGAATCCCCTTCCCAATCCGCTGCCTGATCAGCTGGGCGTGAGCGCTCGGTAAAGCTTTATCCCTCCCGGTAAATCAGGATCCGGCAGCTGCGGGATGGAGCGGGATGGAGCGGGATGGAGCGGGATGGCAGCGATTGTCACCGGGAATTTGCTCACCTCCATCCGTGCCCGGGCTCGGGAACGCGCCTGCTTAATGAGGGCTCCGTGACCTCTTGCAAGCGGTTAAAAAAGGAGTAGTAACAGGAGCACTTCCTTAGGAAGTGCTGGATACAGCGGGTAGGGGAAGCGATGTTCGCATTTAACTCCTTTACGGCCGGTAAGGAGCAGATTTTGGCTCGGTGTAAAGGCGAGGCGGGAGGAGCCGCTCATGTTTCACTCAGCAGGAGCGGAGAGATTTTGGGTGATGAATAAATGACTTTACAAAGTGCCACGAGAGGCGGTGGCGGATGAGCTGAGCTGGGACAGGTTTTTCCCGCACACCCTTCATCCCCCATCCCAGAGCCCCCTGAGGGGAGCCTCCAGCCTCGGGGAGCTTTTCTCCCATCCCCACGGCCGTGGGCATCCAGCTGGGATGTGGGGCTGGCAGGGGGCTGGCAGGGGTCGCTGGGGAGGCAGGAGAACCCAAGGGAGGCGTGAATGGGGCATTTCCAGATTCACCTCCCTGGCAGGTGACTCCCTGCCCTGGCACCGTCCCCGTGCCAGGGGTCACCACCCCGGACCCCGAGCGGTGTTTGGAGTTGGTTGTCAGCTCCTGGGCTTTTCTGGAATGACCAAGTGTCATTCCATTGTGGTATCTTAGCAACAAAGGGAAATTTTCTCCTTTCAGAGCGGAATTGTTTTTTAGCAGCTTCCATGCTGAGCGTTTCTCCTCCTCAGGCAGAGGCAGGGCATGGACAGAGCCAGGACATCCTGGGGACCTTGGGGACACGGTCCTCGCCAGCTCCTGCTCTGCTGCAGCTGGAGCAGATGGAACGGGGGGAGGCTGCTCCAAGGCCGCTGCTTTTCTGGGAGCTTTTGCACGTTGTGGAGAGCGTGTGAAAGGAGAAGTTTGTGACTCTGCCGTCACCTGGCTGTGTGTGAGCGAAAGCCAAGCCCCGGGCCCCCGGCAGAGCTGGCCCCGGGGGTCACACCTGCTGCTTTGGGGCTCCCTGGGGCTCCCGGCTGCCGCTGCCGCTGGTTTGGGGCTGCGGGAAGCGCCGGGAGCCCGAGGCGAGCCTGGGGTGACCCGGCCGGGATCGGGGACAGAGGGGCCCCGGCTCTGCCCCGGCACCGCACTGACGGACCCCTCTGGGGGCTTTCCCCGCAGGGTGCAGGTCGAGTTCTACGTGAATGAGAACACCTTCAAGGAGCGGCTGAAGCTGTTCTTCATCAAAAACCAGCGATCCAGTGAGTTCTCCGCGCACGGACCGCGCTGGAGCCCTGCCCGAGCCGGGAGAGCCGCGCTCTGTCCTGTGCCATGAGAAGCCATTGCCATCTGCTGGTGGCCTTGTCCCCGCGTGTCCCCAGCCCGGGGACTCTGGGGACTCTTGTTTGGGTGTCCCCGGCCCCGTTTGGGGGATGCTTTGCATGGGGAGGAGAAGCTGCCTCCTGCCACCTCCGCTCCCTGGGGACAGCCACCACAAGCTGCCTGGGAGCGGGGTGGGGGACAGGGAGCAAATGTCCCCATCACATGCTGCCCGTGCTTCCCTCAGGCTGTGGGGACAGCCAGGCCAGGCTGTGTTACCCACTCCCCCTCCAGCCACCGGCATTAGTCTCCACTTGACTAATGGTGTTTTTATTTTCTTTCTCTGAGATGTCATTAGCTGTCTGGAGGGGGCCTGCTCGTTAATTTATAAATTCGCATTTTCTCTTCCTGCCTGCATCCTGTTGTCTTGTTAAAAAGCTGGAGCGCAGCACAACAGGGTGCCCACGGGGAAGTTTTTAATGAAAATGTGATGAATTTCTCACTTGTAGTTTGAGTAACAACCCCATGAACCGGCTGGGGAGGCAGAGTGGATAAAGCAGCAGCTTTTCCTGGCCATCCCCGTCCCTGCAAGCTGCTTGTAATGCGGTCAGTGCTGGTCTGGTGCCTTTAAATGCCTGCTAATGAGGGGGACACGCTCCAGCAGCTCCTCTCACACCTATCGGGGTCAGCAAGGAGCTGACTCATGGTTCTTTATTTCTGAGCTGGTCTCTTGTGTCCTGACAGCGGGCAGGACACGTGGAGCGTGGGCAGTGCTGCTGACCTGGGGCTGAGCAGAACCTGTGGGGCTGTGCCCAGGATGCTCAGGGTTACCCGGGGTGTTTGGGGTCCATGGGGTGCTCGGGATGCCCGGGAATGCTGCCCCATCCCTGCTCCCCTCCACCACAGGCCTGAGGATTCGGCTCTTCAACTTCTCCCTGAAGCTGCTCACGTGCCTCCTGTACATCGTGCGTGTCCTGCTCGACAACCCCGAGGAGGGCATCGGCTGGTGAGTGTCCCCAGAGCCCCCAGAGCCCCCAGCCCACCCCAGGCAGGGCTCAGCGTGGGTGCAGTGGGTGTGAGGATGGATTTTCTCCTCCCAGCTGTTTGAATTGGTACTTTAACAAAACTTCCCAGGTTGGGAGCCCCTGCTCCAACCCTGGGTGTGGGGGTATCTGCTGGCCCTGAGCAGTGCATGGTGGAAAAATTCAGGTCGTGTTCACTTCCAAATTCTGTCTGACTCTGTCGGGGCCTTCAGACCCAGGTGAGAGCTCAGTGACTCCAGGGCATCACCATGCAAATATTTCCTGAAGGCTGACTCCCTTGAAGATATAAACACTAAATCCCATTTAAGCATGTGAGAGGGAAATCCTCTGTGCTGTGTGAATCCTTGAGGTGATGGATGATTCCCCACATCAGCTTTGTGCTGGGATTCAGTATAAGCCTGTTTTTAATGTGTCCTTGCTTCGTTTAGCTCATGTACAATGTGGGTTTGGTTTTTTTTCCAAGAGGTTGGAGAACTGGTGATTTGATTTTCTCCTTGTAAAGGCTGCAGACTACCAAGCACATCTGCACATTCTGAAAGTTCTTTCAGACCTGTGAGAATGAAGCAGGGCACAGATGCTCACCCTTGAGAGGTTTAGCACAGCTGCAGCTCAGGGAATTCCATTTTCCTGAGGCTGGCCAACAGGATCACATCCCTCACAGCGAGGCAGGACAGCTTGGCTCAGTGCTGCCTGCCTGGCAGGGTGCTGGGGGCCCAGCCAGCCCTGTCCCAGAAGCAGCAGCTCAGCAGTTTTTGCTAATTGTAACCTGGTAATTCCCAGTTCCCAGCTCCCTGCAGCCCTGTGCCAGGGAGGATCAGCATTCCACAGCATCTCTGGTGGGGGCTGAAGCACCTGAGGGGTTTTATCCTCCAGTAATGAGATGTTCAAGGCTGCCTGGGTGAGACCTTTCCTGTGCAAAGCCCTGGCTATAGGAATCAGGGTGTCTGGATCCATGGAAATGTTGTCCAGTGATCCCAGGGAGTCAATCCCAGCATCCCTGTTTCCTCACTGACTGCTTTTCCCTGCTCTTTCTCTCCCAGCTGGGAATGCGAAAAGCAGAATTACACAGCGTTCAACCAGTCCACGAACATAAACTGGTGAGTGTGGAGCTGCTCCAGGGCTTTGGCTCAGCTCTGCCAGGATGTGGGAGCAAAGGGATGGAGGTGGCTGCTGCTGGCAGCTGCCTGAGGCCAATTCTTAGTCGTGGGGCTGTTCAAGGGACGTGGAACAGCATCCCAGAATCAAATCCATTGGCAAGAGCTGCACCCTTGGGAATGGTTTATTTCCAGTGCAGGGGCTGCTCGAGCAAACTGTGCAGGAGGGAGCTCCTGAAGCAGCCACGGCCTTGGGTCTGCATTCAGCAGGGGATGAAGACCCTGGCAGCTGGGCCACAGCTTTCAGATCCCCTCTGGGCTCTCTTTGCAGGTCCCACATCTTTTGGGTGGACAGAAAAACCCCGCTGTGGGCAGTGCAGGTGAGCAGCCCTTGCTGGGTGTGCAGGAGCCCAGGGGAGCTGGGCTGGGAGCTCTGCCCCCCCTGTGATCCCCCCAGGGGCTCCCTGGGGCAGGGGGGCTCGGTGAGCTCTGATCCGCTGCCAACACCTGGAGAGAGCCCTCGGAGCCTCCCTGTGTGTCCCTGCAGGTCAGCATCGCTCTCATCAGCTTCCTGGAGACCATGCTGCTCATCTATCTCAGCTACAAGGTGAGAGCCCGGGCGGGGAGGGCTCAGCCTGGCTCTGCCCCTCGGCAGGAATTGATTTCTGCAGCTCGGAGCTGGCTGGAGATGCAGCACCCGGGCAGGATTTGTCTCGGTGATGTCTCAGCCGGCTCTGGATGTTTTCCTTTCTCATTCCCCCTCGGGCTGCTGGATAAGCATTGTGCAGAGCAGAATCTCTTCTTTTTTGTGCTTTCTCGGAAATTCAGACGTGTTTAACGCAGGTTCGCTGTTTTTAGTGCCAGGCTGACACATCCCATGTTTCCTGAGCTCGGCAGGGTGACTCCTGCTCCTTCCCAGCTCTGCCGCCTCCGGAGGGAGCGGCACCGCTCCAAGCCAGACAGGGAGAGGCACAGGCTGACCAAAACCCCTTAAAATGGCCAGAAAAAGTGACCTTAACAAATGGCACCTTCTCAGGGACCGGGGGAGGGTTGGCAGCAGAGACCCAGACCCTGCGTCACCGCCGGCTCCGAGTGCCAGCCATCTGTAGCTGTCACTGTCACCCTCCATCCCTGCACCAGGCGTTGCTGTCCCCCAGTTCTGGGTGGCAGCAGTGACAGACCGAGGGATGTAGTGGCTGTGGAGAGGACTGAGGAGTTTGGGAATATTTCCTGCTCCCAGTGTGTCTGCAGCCACCACTGCACCTCTCCTGGCCCACATTCCCCTCAGCCAGCAGCGTCTGTGGCAGAGCGTGGTCGTGTTAATTGTCCTCTGGCAAGTTTTTAAGCTTATTTAATTCTTCTTTGGTTTTGATTCCTCAGGGGAACATCTGGGAACAGATTTTTCGCATTTCCTTCATCCTGGAGATGATCAACACGGTGCCATTCATCATCACGGTGAGTGTGTCCCGGTGACATTCGAAAGCAGCTCTAAGTGTAGCAAGTGCTGTACTTTTGGTGCTGAAATTAAGAAAAGTGGGTGTCTGGCCAAGTGGTATTTAAAGCTGGTGGCAAATTTTTCCTTCAGTAGTTGACAATATAATGACTTTCTCTGGAGTGTTATCCCAAAACCCATCCTCCCTTTCCTGCTCCACTGCAGCCAGGGAAGCAGGGCTGTGTTTAGTGGCAGCTTCTGCTCAGCTTGGATTTGGATCCTTCCACACAGGGAGGATTGGCTGCTTATAGCTCTGCTTTTTAAAAGAGCATGGGTTTTTCTGCTAATAACCCTTGCTTTTTGTAGATATTCTGGCCTCCTTTGCGGAATTTGTTCATTCCTGTGTTTCTGAACTGCTGGCTGGCCAAGTACGCCCTGGAGAACATGATTGTGAGTGTTCCCCTTTGTCCAGCTCCTGGGGGATGTGGAGGGCAGCAGGACCGGGAGGGGACCCTTGGCTGCCCCTGGGGCAGGATTTGGAGCTTGGTGAGTGCAGCTGTGCCAGGGAATGCCAGGCTGGGAATGCCAGGAGTACCAGGAATCGCTCAGTGCCTGAGCCAGTGGCAGGGGTGCTCAGGGGTGAGGTGTTCCAGCCATTCCCCTGCTCCCACGGGAGCTGTGTCTCCCTGACCTGCTGATGGGAATGTGAATCCCTTCCCAAGGGCTAAACCCAGGCTTGACCTTCAGTGGGGAGGGCACTGCTGGAGCCAGCAAGGCAGCAGTTGGTGCTTGGAGGGAGCTTTTCCCCCAGGCTCTGGGAGCTGGTGGGAGCCTTCCCCTCTGTCCCCAGAACGATCTGCACCGAGCCATCCAAAGGACGCAGTCAGCGATGTTTAACCAGGTGCTCATCCTGATCTGCACCCTCCTGTGTCTCGTTTTCACGGGGTGAGTGTTGTTCTCCATTTCTCCAAACCTCCCTCCTGATCCCGGGAATGCAGCTGTGCCCACCCCGGGAATCCAGCTGTGCCCACCCCGGGAATCCAGCTGTGCCCACCCCGGGAATCCAGCTGTGCCCACCCCGGGAATCCAGCTGTGCCCACCCCGGGAATCCAGCTGTGCCCACCCTGGGAATCCAGCTGTGCCCACCCTGGGAATCCAGCTGTGCCATCTGGGCTGGCTGGCAGAGCCAGGCTCTAGCAGGGCTCACACCTTCCCCTGCTTTGCTTCCTCCCCAGCACACTGAGCACTGTGAGGGGTTTCTAAGTCAGACTGATGATCCTCCTTTATTCTTGGGTTTATCAGGAAGTTTTGGGTGAGGATGAGGGTGTTGTCAGAGGGAGCTGGGGGATGTGGACACGGCAGTGCCAGAGCAGTGCCGAGGGCAGGGACAGCAGCTTCCCCCAGGGACAGGTGTGGGATGGCTCATTCACTCCCAGCCTCCAGCCCAGCTCTTCCTCCCCCACAGGTCACAGCTCCTGAGCTCATTTGTGTAATTGGCCACTGGGGCTCCTGCTAATTAACTGGGCCCTTTACTCTGTGCACTGCTGACATCAAGGCTGTTTCTCTGGGCAGGGGCAGCAGAGCTCATCACTGGCTATTTAGCCCTGAATTAGGCTTTGAATTCTCCTCTGGCTCCCTTGGTCTGGGTTTGAGGCGTATTATACCATTAAGTTGCTGAATGGAGAGGAAATGAGGCTTTTAGGCTCATGAGTTTTTGGCAATAAAGACGATGCTCTGGTGTGGATGACTAATGCTATTTCAGAGCTCAGTGGTGCTCCCAGCCCTGCTGCTGGATGAGTTTGGGGGAAGGGGGTACAATTTGGGAAGGCTTGGGTGACATTTGTGTCCAGCAGGATGGCTTTGAGCTGCAGGCTGGTGGTGTTTTGCCGCCCTGTGTCCCGGGCAGGCCCTGCTGTGATGGGGCTTTTCCCTTCCAGGACCTGTGGCATCCAGCATTTAGAAAGAGCAGGTGAGAAGCTCTCCCTCTTCAAGTCCTTCTATTTCTGCATCGTCACCTTTTCCACCGTGGGCTACGGAGATGTGACACCAAAGATTTGGCCTTCCCAGCTCCTCGTGGTGATCATGATCTGCGTGGCCCTGGTGGTGCTGCCGCTGCAGGTTAGACCCGCTGAGCTGAGGGTGGGGAGGGGCTGGGGGCAGCCCTGCCCATGGGGACATCATCTCCGTGCCCTCGGCAGTTCGAGGAGCTCGTCTACCTGTGGATGGAGCGGCAGAAGTCGGGAGGGAACTACAGCCGGCACCGCGCGCAGACGGAGAAGCACGTCGTCCTCTGCGTCAGCTCCCTCAAGATCGACCTCCTCATGGACTTCCTCAACGAGTTCTACGCCCACCCACGCCTGCAGGTGAGCTCCAGGCACTGTCCCACCGTGCTGGGCTCGCAGCCCCGGACCCCGACCCACGGCGGCCTCTGTCCCGCAGGATTACTACGTGGTGATCCTGTGCCCGACAGAGATGGACATCCAGGTGCGGCGCGTGCTGCAGATCCCGCTGTGGTCACAGCGCGTCATTTACCTCCAGGGCTCCGCGCTCAAGGACCAGGACCTCATGAGAGCCAAGTGAGCAGGGACACACCACACATCCCCGGCCGGGGATGTCACCCCAGCTGTGTCCCCGTGTCCCTTTGCTGGGTCTGGGGTGGCATTTCCCGGGGTCACCGCTCTCTCTTGGCAGGATGGACAATGGAGAAGCTTGCTTCATTCTCAGCAGCCGAAACGAGGTGGACAGAACAGCGGCGGTGAGTCCGGCCGGAGGGTGGGGATGGGCAGAAGGGATTGGGGTGGGGTTGATCTCAGCTGTGCCCAGCAAAGGAGGGTGCAGTGAAGGGGCTGAGCACCATGGAGAGCCTGGGGGATGGCACAGAGGCACGCAGCCCCTGTGGGCTCACCTTTCTTCTGCTGGTTTCCCATCAGTGCTGGGTTTCAGGGAGCAGCAGGGGCAGGAGGAGCCCTTGCTGTCTCCAGGGTGCCTGGGTGCTTTGCAGTTCATCCCAGCTGTAGAAGCCTTGGGGAAAACAAATCATCAACCAAGTAGCTCTTGTTGCTCTTGTCCCTGTCCAGGACCACCAGACCATCCTGAGGGCCTGGGCTGTCAAAGACTTTGCTCCAAATTGTCCTCTCTACGTTCAGATCCTAAAGCCAGAAAATAAATTTCATGTCAAGTTTGCTGGTGAGTTGGAGCAGCTGCACAGCAGCTCCTGGTCAGCTGAGAGCCCTCCTGGATGGGCAGGAGGAGGAAACACCCAGTGCCCAGCATCACCCCAAAATGACCACATTCCCAGGCACTGCCAGCCAGGGATCCCATCTGTCCCCCTCTCCTCCGTGATGGTCCCCTCTGCCTTTCAGATCACGTTGTGTGTGAAGAGGAGTGCAAATACGCCATGCTGGCCCTGAACTGTGTCTGCCCTGCCACCTCCACCCTCATCACGCTGCTGGTGCACACCTCCCGTGGCCAGTGAGTGCCTCCCCTGCCCTCCCCTGCCCCTGCCTGAGCCGGGAGGGACGGCAGAACTGAGGTCTCTGAGCTCAGGGGGGAGGGTGGGGGTCTGGGATGGTTCTGGGGTGCACAGGGGGATCTGTGGCCCACACCCAGACCAAGAGCAAAAGCCCATATTGGAAGGGGACCACACCAGTGCAGCTGGGCTGGGAAGTGCCAACTTTCCAAAGACTGGAGATAAAAATATCTCTGCATTGGCACAGTCCTGCTGGCAGGAAGGCGAATTCACAGCACAAGCAGCCCCAGAGCCGGCAGGGTTTTTTAGTGGGTATATATCCAGCATGGCTGGGAGGAGCTCTGCCAGCACAGGAGAGCAGTGCTGTGTGCCCTGCACATGGGCCAGTCAGAAATGGTAGAATTTTGGGTGAAGTGCCATCAAAACAGTTATGAAACATCCTTGCCAGATGCCTCTCGCCCCATGCTCAGAGCTGTTTGCCAACACGGGCTCTGACCCCTCCCTCTGCACTCTGCAGGAGCCCTCGTTAACTAAAAAGGCACTTAAAACCCAAAATGAAAACGAGCTCATCCTCGGCAGCACCGGCAGCTCGTGGTGATGTGTCACTGTCATCTCCCGCTGTCAGGCTCCAGGGCAGCTCCAGACATTATTGGTGCCCTGCCCTGGCATCTGGCTGGAATTCTGGGATCTGTGACAGCTCCAGGGGTCCCATCCCAGCCTCAGTTTCCATCCCAGCTCCAGAGGTCCCATCCCAGCCCTGGTGGACCCCTCCTGATGCTGCTCTGTGGTTGCAGGGAGGGCCAGGAGTCCCCGGAGCAGTGGCAGCGGATGTACGGGCGCTGCTCGGGCAATGAGGTCTATCACATCCGCATGGGAGACAGCAAATTCTTCATGGAGTACGAGGGGAAGAGCTTCACCTACGCAGCCTTCCACGCACACAAGAAGTGAGGGCTGGGGGTGATGGGCAGGGGGTTCTGCATCACTGGGGTGATGGGCAGGGGGAACTGCATCCCTGGGGGGCCATGGGGAGGGGATCTGCATGATTGGGGGGTGATGGGCAGGGGATCTGCATGCCTTGGGGTCGATGGGCAGGGGCTGGAGGGCACTCTGAGCTCCCTGGAGCAGGGACAGTGCCCCGGAGGGGTTTTTCTCTGGCTGGGAATGCCCAACCCCTGCTCCCGGCACAGGTACGGTGTCTGCCTGATCGGCATCCGGAGGGAGGAGAACAAAAGCATCCTGCTGAACCCCGGCCCGAGGCACATCATGGCAGCGTCGGACACCTGCTTCTACATCAACATCACCAAGGAGGAGAACTCTGCCTTCATCTTCAAGCAGGAGGAGAAGCAGAAGAAGAAGGGCTTTGCGGGCAGGGGCAGCTACGACGGCCCCTCGCGCCTGCCCGTGCACAGCATCATCGCCAGCATGGGTGAGTGGGGGGCTCGGGGGGCAGCAGGAGCCTGCAGGTCCTGCTCCATCACCTTCCCCACCTTTGGGCTCGTTCCCTGCCCCACGCTGGGTTTTATTTTGTGTTTTGCACGCTCCTTGCCGCTCACCGATGAAAAACGCTTTCCATCCTCTCTCCCGGTCGTCTCACCAGTAAAATACACGTTTCCTTGCACCCTGGTGCTCTCAGCAAGCTCAAATATCCTTATTAAACCTCGTGATGTCCATTATCATTAAGGGTATTTGCATAAATGCCCCAAGTCTGGATTTAGCCTTCAATTATTTCCAAGGCTGGAAGGAGAAATGCCTGGGGGCACATCCTAAATCACGTTTACGAATCCCAAGCCGAGGAAGAGCGTAGCTTTCTCTGCAGCGAGCGGTGCATTTGTGCAAGTGAAAAATACCATGAGTCATTACTTCCCTCTTGTATCTGGGGAGAACAAGTTTTGGAGGAGCTGAGCCACACGAGCACATTATATTTCAGGCAAATAATTTATGTGTTTGTACTCCTGAGCAGCAATTTGCATAGATTATCCCCCAGCAAGCCGCAGAGCGCTTTGCTGAGCGGTGTTTGTCACAGCTCTCGTCACACGGCTCCTGCACAGAGGGACCTTTGGCAAAGGTGATGAGAGGGACAGGAACACCAGGAGTGCCAGCAGGGCAGTGATGTTTGGCAAGGCCAATGCCTGGGCTCTGCTTCTTGGGACGCTCCATCAATGCCGTGGTGGAGTCGCCATCCCTCGGGGATTTAAATGATGTGTAGGTGTGGCATTTGGGAACGTGATTCAGTGGGGGAATGGTTGTGTTCAGTGATCTTAGAGGACTTTTCTTGCCTTAAGGATTCTGAGTTTCTAAGGGCTGGAGCTGATCAAGAGGGATGTGGGAGGTGGATGAGGGCATTGCTGCCTGCCTGCCTCGCCCTGGGGCCGTGCATGGGAGGGGCAGTGCCAGGGCAGATCCTGGTGAGGAGCTGCGGGCAGGGCTTAGGCTGCAGGGTTCTCATCTCAGAGACACGATGGGAGCTCCTGCAGAGCTCGGTTTGGCAGCTCTGGCAGCAGCAGCTGGGTGAGTGGTTCAGGACAGAACCCAGGGGAGATGCTGCACACAGCAGTGCCCGGCTGGAGGTCACTGCTTGGGCTTTGCCTGCACTCCCTGTGCCCACAAATGGTTGAGCACTGTCCTGATGGGACACTTGTGGTCGGGTTCTTTTTCCCCTTGGACTGAAGATTGATGAGAGAGAGGCAGTTTTCTCTTGTTCAGACTTGGTTGTTTATTCTTCTTTTATCTACATTACATGGATACAAGGTACAAGGAGCCACATGCACTAAGAGAGGTGAAAAATGGCTAACAAAGATCTTCTTCAAGGTCTTTTATATGTCCATTTACCCAATTAATAAATGCCAAGTAAATTATTTTTCTTAGTGACCCAATGACCCAACACCTGTGTGCAGCACTGTGGCACTCTCCATCCAATCACTTATTTCTACCCAAAAACTTCTAGAAGAAGATGAAGAAGAAAGAAGGAAAAGAGACAACACCCTAAATCCTACATCTTGTCTTTTGTTTTCTAAACTAGCTTAAACCTTTAACTTTTTCACCCAGTGACTTAAGAAAGCTCTCTAATTTATACACTCACACTCCTAATTTTTCTATTTAACTCTAACAGTTGTTTTCATGGTGTTATGTGAAATTCAGTGTTTTCTTGGATGTCTGAGCTAGGTATCAGAGATAAGGTCACACTCTCTGTGCCTCTGACTCCAGCAGAGCACCAGCTGGGCTGTCTCCTCCCTGCACAGGGCTTGAGGAGGGGGCTTTTCTGACATTTCCCCCCCTTAGAGCGTGTTTGCTGTGCTCCCTCCCCGCCGTGTCCAGGTACAGTGGCCATGGACCTGCAGAACACCGAGTGCCGCCCTGCCAACAGCAGCAAACTGGCGCTGCCGGCCGAGAACGGCTCGGGCACGCGCCGGCCCAGCATCGCCCCCGTCCTGGAGCTGGCTGACACCTCGTCCCTGCTGCCCTGTGACCTCCTCAGTGACCAGTCCGAGGACGAGATGACGCAGTCAGATGAGGAGGGCTCGGCGGTTGTGGAGTGAGTCGCTCCCTGTCCATAGAGACCTTCTTAGTCCGGCTCATTCCGGTTGGATCCGGTTGCATCTGTGGTTGCACCCGGTTGGTTCCAGCTTCAGAGACACTGGGACCACGGCACAGGGCAGGCTGTGGTGCCCAGGGATGCTCAGGCTCAGCCCCTCTTGGCTTTTCCATGAGCGCTCTGTCCCTGCAGCTTTACAATCTCATGGGCCATTGCATGGCAAAAACTACTCCTAAATAAGTGTATTCAGGGAATTCCCAGCTGCTGCAGCAGAGTTTTGCACAGCCTTTGCCAGTGTTGCTGTTGAATGTTTTCCCCAGCACCTGAGCACTGGATAAACAGAAATCTCTCCCTGTGTCCTCACACAGATTTCTCTCTGCTGCAGGTATGTGAAGGGCTACCCCCCAAACTCGCCCTATATCGGGAGCTCCCCGACCCTGTGCCACCTTCTGCCCGAGAAAGCCCCGTTCTGCTGCCTGAGGCTGGACAAGGTGTGGAGGGGCTGTGGGGGCTGCCTGGGGCTGAACCCCCAGGATGTGTCCACTGACACGTCCATGTCCCACACGCAGGGCTGCAAACACAACAGCTTCGAGGACGCCAAAGCCTACGGGTTCAAGAACAAACTGATCATCGTTTCTGCAGAGACAGCTGGCAATGGCCTCTACAACTTCATCGTCCCGCTGCGGGCGTACTACCGCTCCCGCAAGGAGCTCAACCCCATCGTGCTGCTGCTGGACAACAAGCAAGTACTTTTCCACGGGTCTTCTCCCTCACACAGAGCCCTCCCTGCGTTTCCATCTCGTGCTGCGGGATGGGAGGGACCAGCGGGGTCACCGTTGGCTACCTCGGCTGGTTGGCCCTGGGGTTTTGAGTCTGTCCTTGCCGCTCGGACGTGCTGAACCACCTCACTCTCTGTGGCTCTCCCCCCAGGCCTGAGCACCACTTTCTGGAGGCCATCTGCTGTTTCCCCATGGTTTACTACATGGAGGGCACCATTGACAAGTAGGTGTTTCCACGTGTGGCTGTCGTGCCTGAGTTGTCGCATTTACCCCAGCCCAGACTTTTCAGTCGCCCTGTGAGAAGCCCCAGGGTCGGTAGCATAGAGCCGAGCCCACCTTGGGCTTCTCGGGTTGTCAGCCCCTCCCTGGGAGATGGGAGCAGGTGAAGAGCAGGTTGGGAGCAGCCTGGGCTCGCCGTGGAACCCCTGTGCTGCTTCCCTGTGTCGTTTCCAAGGGCTGACCCTGCGCTCTTCTCTTTGGGAACTGCCCAGCCTGGACAGTTTGCTGCAGTGTGGCATCATCTACGCTGACAACCTGGTGGTGGTGGACAAGGAGAGCACCATGAGTGCCGAGGAGGACTACATGGCCGATGCCAAGACGATTGTCAACGTCCAGACCATGTTCAGGTGAGGGCTGACCACTGCTGGGGGTGAGACCAGGAATGGTGCCAGTGCCTGGGGTGGTGGCTACGGACGGGGGGACACATCTGGCGTTGGGGCTGCTGGAGGAAGCAGCATGCAATCAGCTGTTTCTGACCTCAGACAGGACAGGAATGACTGTGGTCTTCCTCAGGCTTTAAATCCTCTGAGACAGCTGCAGGACAATAGATCTCTTTCCATTGTAGGCTCTTCCCCAGCCTCAGCATTATCACAGAGCTGACCCACCCCTCCAACATGAGATTCATGCAGTTCAGAGCAAAGGACAGTTACTCTCTGGCCCTTTCCAAGCTAGAAAAGGTAAGAGGAGGTCGTTCCCTGCAGGGGGGCTTGGGAAGTGAATACTGGCAGTGGCTGACTGCATTTGAGCTCCTCAAAGTCCTGTGCTTTTCCCATGTCCAGAAAACCCAATCATGTCTCACACATTTCCATGGAGGAAAAAAAAAAATCCTCTTTTTCTACAGTGCAAAAATGCTGCCCTTGTTTCCTCCTGCCACACCCACCAGAAACACCACACCTGCACCCTCCCATTGCCATGAGTCCTCTAAGTTTCTGTGCAGTCTGAGCTCAAAGTTCCCCTTCTTCTTGCAGAGAGAGCGAGAGAATGGCTCCAACCTGGCCTTCATGTTCCGGCTGCCCTTTGCAGCAGGGAGGGTCTTCAGCATCAGCATGTTGGACACGCTGCTCTACCAGGTGAGATGGAGCCCCACAGCTGTGGCCTCCCCTTTGCAGCCTCCAGGGAATATCTGAGCAAACCTTTCCCTGGTTTCCTGCCCAAATGTCTCCCCAGTCATTCGTCAAGGATTACATGATCACCATCACTCGGCTGCTGCTGGGCCTCGACACCACGCCGGGCTCCGGGTACCTCTGTGCGGTACGTGCCGAGTCCCCTTGGGCTGAAACCATCAGGCCAGGCTGTCCTGGCTCTGGTGGCATCTGTCACCCTGTGCAGGGGGTGGGGGTCCCCCTCTTCTGCAGGACTGGGGTGGGGAGCAGCACTGCCAGGTCATTGTTCCCCTCCATTTTGGGGAACCTCAGTGCTACAAAAAACCCCAGAGCTGCCAAGGACCAAACCCCCAGTTTTGAATGCAGAGGTCAGAAATTGCCCCTGGTTTTCTTGTGGAGTCCTGGTCACTTTTGGGATGGTTGTGGAGGAGCAGCCCGAGGTGCACGTGGGGGTTCACGTTTGTCCTCTGTTCCTCAGATGAAGATCACGGAGGATGACCTGTGGATCCGGACGTACGGCCGCCTCTTCCAGAAGCTCTGCTCCTCCAGTGCCGAGATTCCCATCGGCATCTACAGGACGGAGTCGCACATGTTCGCAACCTCCGAGGTAGGGACACGCTGGTGGCATGGTGGGAAGGGGCTGCTGCTGGTCCCAGCCAAGGTGGGGTCCAGGAGGCTGCTGGTCCCTGGGACACCTCGGACCTGGGTGGGGAGCTGAGAGCAAGGGAAGGGAATTTTTGTGTTTACTTGGTTTAGTGTGGCTGTTCTGGTTCCCCAGCTGGATCCGCTGGGTCAGGGTCAGTGCCCATCTCTGGATGTTCTGGGTGCCGTGGGGAGCAGGGTGGGCACAGCAGGGCTGCCCCTTTGCTGGACTGACTCTTGGTTTTCCCTTCCTTCTCCCCTGCTGCAGCCCCACGACATCAGAGCGCAGGTGAGTGCCGCTTGTCTCCAGCCTCAGGCGCTGCCTCCCTGTCCCCCCGCCCTGGGACTGATCCCTGGGTGGCTCTGGCCACTGAGAGCCACCCCGTGCCTTGTGCCAGCCCTCAGCCCCGGTGCCAGCACAGCCCTGCCCGTCCCCATGGAAGGGAGATATCAACTGAGCCTCAGAGCTCTGGGAAAAGCCCTCAGTGCCCTGATGTAATTAACTGGGATAAGGAGCAAGGAAGGGATCCCTCCTAAATACCTTCAGTTTTCAACTTGTAAGGAAGCAGTGACAGGGAGCTGAAAGTTGACATTTAATTAAATGCAACCCAGCTCCCTGAGACGCCTTAAAAGGCTTTCCTGATAAATTCCTGCTCAGCAGTGGGGATTGCTGGGTCAGACGTGTGGCAGCTGTAAGAGGGGAGAGAGGGGGATCAGGGCATGGCTGTTCCTTGGGCAGATATGCCAGGGGTGATCCTGTGTGAGGTGTCAGGTGCTCACAAGACTCCCCTCTGCACTGCTTATCCAAGGGGAGCTGTGGCTGCCCCATCCCTGGAAGTTCCAGGCCAGGTTGGACAGGCTTGGAGCAACCCGGCCTGGTGGAAAGTGCTTGCCCACGGCAAGGAGCGGAACGGGATGAGCTTTACGCTCCTTCCAATGCAAACCCCTCTGGCATTCTGTGAGATCTGTGGTTCGGGCAGTGCAGAGGTGAAATGCTGGGAGAGCCCATTTGGGTCAGAGGAAGGACCCCACCCCGTGGGAGAGATCCCACCCTTCCAGCCACCGGCCAAACCCTTCTTGGCCACCCCCCATCCCGCGTGACCTGCTGGGCTTCCAGTCACAGATCTCAATCAATGTTGAGGACTGCGAGGACACGAAGGACGTCAAGGAGCACTGGGGCATCAAGACGAGCCACCACAGGAACTCGTGTTCCAGCGACCAGTCGGAGCACCCGCTGCTGAGGCGCAAGAGCATGCAGTGGGCACGGCGGCTCAGCAGGAAGGGCAACAAGCACTCCAGCAAGACGGCCGAGTGGATCAGCCAGCAGCGCCTCAGCCTGTACCGGCGCTCCGAGCGCCAGGAGCTGTCCGAGCTGGTCAAAAACCGTATGAAGCACCTGGGCTTGCCCACCACGGGGTACGGTAAGTGCCGTTCGGCCGAGCTGCTCTGCGGTGGTGCCTCCCGCCCGCGGGCTCCTCAGGTAACCCTGCGCCAAGCCCGACCCCTGAGCCAGCCTAACCCCACGCCCGGCCTAACCCCACGCCCGGCCTAACCCCATGCCCAGCTTAGCGCCGTGCCGAGCCCGTCCCCGCGGGCGCTGCCGGGCGTGCTCCCAGCGCCGCCTCATTCCCCGGCTTGCTTGTGCTTGTGCAGACCAGCGGCTCCAGGCTGGGGTCCCGCCACGCAGACCCCCCTCCCCTGCCAGCCCCCCATCTCTGGGCTCTGGGATGGCTCCAGGCAGGAGTTGGCAGTGGCACGGTGACTCCTCGTGCCCGCCGCAGGACCCGGTGTCCCCTCGCAGCCTTGGCACACGAGGCCCCGTTTGTCCCCCGCTTTCCGGCCATGCAGAGATGGTTCCTCAGGACAACCCGACCCCAGGTCAGCACAACCCGAGAGCCCCCGGAGTGTGGCAGGGAGAGGCCAAACCCCATCAGCTGGCGCAGCCCCCTTTTGTTATAGACTTTAATCGGCCGTAAACTCTTCGGTGGAAAACCTTTCGGTAGCTGCAGGGCTGAGTTGCTTCATTGCGTGTGACGCCGGTGTGTGGCTGTGACAGCCACAGCGCTCAGGGTCCCTCTGTGCAGCCGCATCTCTCGTGAAGCTTCTGAGCTGCCCGTCGGTGCTGGCATCTGTGTCCCCCTGGACAGCTCCCACCCCTTGGTTATGACAAAATCTGTAGCCCACAGGTCCCTTTGTTTGGTTGGTTTGGTTTTCTTTTATTTTTTTTTTTCTTTCTTTCTTTGAAACCATCCTGTGCTGCTGCTTGTCTGCTCCATCCTCCAAGAGTGTCCGTCCACCCCGTGCTGGCCCCTGCCCACACTCAGGCTGGCAATGAGCCCCAGCCGGGATGGGAGCTGGTTCTGGGGGGGGGATTCCTCCTTTCCCATCTTGGCTTTAGGCACGGGAAAGAGGAGGAGAAAATGTCCAGAAGTGAAGAGCAGGAGGGGTTTGGAGGGAGGGTCCAGGGGTGGTTGTGGGCACTGCCAGGGTCCCCAGGGAGCGAGGAAGGAGAACCAGCTTGTGGTGGGATGCAGCGAGGGCAGGGACTGCCAGGCAGGGGCTTGCAGGGTGCATCCCCCTCTCTGTTTTTCCCCACATTCCCGGTCCCAGAAGTTTCTGTTGTAGTTCCAGGGGGGCAGTCTGGCCTTGGTGAGGCTTGGGGCACAGCTTGGGGTCAGGTCAGGGCTGGTTTCTTTGTCCTGGCCCATCTGGCAGATTGTGGGGAGCTCTGGCAGGAGAGGGGACAGTGGGGGGCACGGGACAGGGACACTGGGCACAGTGTGGGGACCAGCAGCTCCTTGGGCATCCCGTGCTGCTGGGACTGTGTGTTGTCACCACGTGTCACCGTCAGTGTCTGGACACCCATGGAAAAACTTTGCTCTGCCTTCTGCCCCTTTCCTTTTTCTTTTGCTCTCGTTATCGCTGCAGTGCAGGAGCTCGTCTCTGATATTTGCCGAACCATGGCTTGCTGACCTCTCTCTCTCTCTCTGTTTATGTCTGTGCCTTTCCCTGTATGTTCTGTAGAGGATGTAGCAAATTTAACAGCCAGTGATGTGATGAATCGGGTAAACCTGGGATATTTGCAAGGTAATTCCCTTTCCCTGGGAGTCCCGCGTGACTCATGGCGTGCAGCGTACAACAAGATCATGCCAGCTAAGCCCAAACCTCACCCTTGCCAGTTTTCACCTTAGATCCCCGAGCTTTCAGCACTAATTTGTTGGGTGGCATTGGAAAACCAGTCAGTGTCCTGTGGTGTTGGTGCAAATGTAGGGCTCTGCCTAATCAGGGAGACAGAAACCTCAGAAACCTTTTTTAGCTGCATTCCTACAGGGAAATCACAGCCCTTGGCTTTCATTAACAAAACCCTCCCTCCAGGGCTCTGCGAGGTGGTTTTGGGCTGTACAGCCAGAGACAGCTTGAGGAGGGGACAGGGAGGGGGACGAGTGCACCAAGGCTGCCTGTGCATGTTGTGATGAGATGCTGGAGCTCCTGCTGGGTCAGCCACAGCCCAGGGCAAGGCACTGCTTTAAAAATCCCTTTGCACCCCACGGTTTGCCTTCCTGGACCCCTCTCCAGCATTAGAAGACCCCATTTTCTGACCAGGGGTGCTGGGCTCAGCCCGAGGCAGCAATGGCAGCCACAGGGGCCACTGGTGCTGCAGCTGCCCTGGGAACCCTGTGGGGCTCTGTGGGACCTGCCAGGGTTTCCCATCTTTTTTTCACCTTTTCACCACGGTGGAACATGCCCTGGAAAGGCTCCTTTTTGCTGCAGCAGCCCCAAGGTTACCAAGGGCCCATCCCAGCTTCATTTTTGGCTTCACTAGCCCAGGCTTAAGGTGAAACGTTGGCATTTTCCTTCAAAGTGTGTTCTCCATCAGACAGCCCCAGCTGGGGCTCATGGAAGCCCCAGGCCAGCAGAGTATATTGCCCGGGGTGGTGGAGGTGCAGCAATATACTCGGTGTGCAGGGCTGCTTGGGGTCAGGAAACTTCCATGGGGCAGGGAAAGCTGCCCAGAGCCCGTCCCCACCTCCTGTCACGTCAAACCCCGTGTGTCCCGTCGGGTCCCAGGGTCTGTGTGCCGCCCCTGCCCCAGCATTGCCACCCCCATCCCTGTCTCCCTGTAAGGCTGAGCACTGGGATGGCCAAAACTCCCCGGTGGCTCCGGGACCCTGGCACAGGCTGGGGGTCCCAGGCAGCATCACCCCGAGGGTCCCCCCGGCTCTGCAGCACCTCCTGAGGTCCCAGAGGTGCCAGGGATGTGTCTGGGCAGCGAAACAAAGGTCTGGCGTCCCCCTGCAAGCACCGCTGGCCCCGGGGATGCCCCTGGGCTCACCCGGGGATGCCCTGGCAGAGGCAGCTCGGGAGGAATCTGCTCACACTCCTGTGCCGGGTGGCTGTGCTGCTGGAGCTGCAGCTGAGGGCTGGACAGAAGCAGTTTTGCCCCGTGCAGGGGTGATGTGCACGGTGATGTTGTCATTGCTGTGGCAGGAGCCCCTGGCCGTGCCCACCATGGGGCAGGGCAGCCTCTGGCTGGGGGATCCCCTAGGCCAGGCAGGGGGACAGCAGGGACAGGGTGCTGGGAGCAGCAGGACAGGCCACAGGGAGCGGCCCCCAGCCTGGAGTTAATCCCATCCCAGAGGCCGGGTCCTGCTCCTGCTGCCCCCAAAGCAGCTCCATTTGCTCCATTTGCTCCTCAGAGGGGCCTTTCCAAAAGCCTGGGGAGGTGTCCCAGTGACAAGCCTTGCAGCGAGCTGGTGTCCCGCCGTGCTCCTCATGCTGCCCCGGTGTCCGTCTGTCCGTCCCCTCTCCGCCCTGTCCATCCACCCCCCATCAGCCCGTCTGGAAATGGTGTCACCTGTGGCAGCTTCCACCCCTCCCCGGCGCCCGCAGCCTCGCACCCCCATCCATTTCACCATGATCTTGTTCTTGGCTATTTCGGGAAGCACAGGGGCCCCCCCGGCACCGAGACCCCCCGTCCGCCCCCGTGGGTGCTGCTCTTGGTGGCCCTGAGCCCCCCCCGGGAGGTCACTGAGGTTTAGAGCCATCCCCAAAACGGCATCGACGGCTCTGAAAACTCCATGGAGGCGATTTTCCCCGGGCAGGGAAAAGCAGCAACCCGTGGATTAACCCCGTGCCTGGATGATGCTAAATTGAGTAATTGGAGGGGAGAGGGGGGCAGAGCGTCGGGGCGGCCCCGGGGGGGTTCAGCTGCCCTGAGCCAGTGCTTGGACTCGTGCTGTACCTGACACAGCAGGACTAACCTGTTCCCTCTTTTGCACTGGAACAAGGTAAGACAACTCACTTTATTTGGGGGGGGGAGTGGGTGCTTTGAAGAGTTACCTGTGCCAGTCCCCCGGGCCGTGCTGTGGTGGGGGAGAGCCTGGGGAGTGAGGAGGGAGGTGGCAGTGACGTTCTTGGTGCCCTCCCGGTGGCAGTGACATTGCCCGCGGCTTCTCCTGCTGAAGGGACCCATCTGCCTGTGGGAGCGAGAGCCAGGATGGGATCTGTCACCTCCCCTGGGGTGTCTGTGGGGGTGTCCCTCCCTCACCAGCCCTGTCCCTCCTCTTGCAGATGAGATGAACGACCACCAGAACACCTTGTCCTACGTCCTGATCAACCCCCCCCCGGACACGCGGCTGGAGCTCAATGACATCGTGTGGGTGTTACCTCCCCCCGACTCCCCCCGGTGCCACCAGCTGCCCCCATCCCATTGTTTCCCATCATTTCTCATAAATGCCCTCGGGTTTTGCCTCTTTCCCAGGCCATTCCCCCTCCCTGTGTTCCCGAGCAGCTCCCAAACCTCCGCAGCCCCGTCCTAGCTCCCATGGGTGGTGTGGAATTTTCCTTTGGCTTTGGCCACTGAGCAGCCGAGGAATAACTCCTGATCATTTATCATATTCTTTCATGGCATTTACACGAACACCTCTTGTTATTTAACACCTCTCATTCAAACAACCGCCGTGCTCTGCAAACAGCACAGACACCCCTGCGTGTCCCGGCCTCAGTTCGGGGGGTTCCAGCAGCGTAACCGGGCTGTGTTTGTGTCCCGCAGGTACCTGATCCGCTCCGACCCTCTGGCACACGTGGCCAACGACGGCCACAGCCGCAAGAGCAGCTGCAGCAACAAGCTGGGCTCCGGGAACCCCGAAACGCGCGACGAGACCCAGCTGTGAGCAGCCCCCGAGCCCCGGGCGAGCGCTCCGGGGGAGGAGAGGACGGCGCAGCCCCAGGGGAAGGCGGCGCTGCCCGCGGTGCCCCGGAGAAAGGCGATGCCCAGCCTGGCCCCGGGCCCGGGAGGGATGCCCGGAGCCCCGGCAGCGGCGGCACAGCCGGACTCACCCACAGCCGGTGGCCGTGCGCCCCGGGGATTTTAACTTTTTATACCGATACCGCAACTAGTGAGAAAGTCTTCGCTGGTGCTGGTGGGACGTGGCTGAGCCCAGACGCCGATGACCCTGGGGGAGCGGGGCTGTGGTTGGTGCCGCCCCGGAAGGTGCAGGTTGGTTGTTTTTATGGGACTGGTAAAGACGAGAGTGAAACTGCACCGAAACCCTGCTCCTCTTCCTCCTCCTCCTTCACCAGGTGTCCCCCAGGGCACCCAAACTTCTGCTCTCTCACCCAACTCATCTTCTTCATCCTCTGCTGGGTTTCTGTTCTGGGTGGCCACGCTGGGTGCTGGGGAAGGACTCTGGTGGCCGTGTGACAGCAGGATGAGGGGACAGCGGGACAGAGGGGACAGAGGGACAGAGAGGACAGTGAGCTGCAGCCCCCACGGTGCCATGGCAGGGGCTGCTCTGCCCCCAGCACCTCCTGGCATCTCACAAACCAAACCACGCCAAGCCCAGGGGCCCGAAGGCTGGGCCAGCTCTGTGGCAGTGCCCCCGAGCCCTGGCTTTGTGTCCCCCTGTGCTGCCGCTGGGGCTGAGCTGCCTGGGGGATTCGGGCATGCTTGGGCTGGGCCAACACACCTGCATGTGCTGCTTTGGTGTCCCCACTCCGGCCAGGGCAGTCTGGGGTCCAACCTCTGTCTGTCCTGGCCAGAGCCTGCTGTCCTTCCCCTCCCCACGGCG
>NC_031785.1:2277910-2308644 GCF_001522545.3 Parus major
CAGCTCCAGCCAGCCCTGACTCTGTACCCCCTGTCCCCATGGCTTCCCCTGTGGCAGAGGTACACGAACCCCCAAACCTGGCACCACCTCCAGATGTGTTCTCCATCTACTTTTGCACATTCTACAACATCGATGTGGAAAGGGTTTATTTGACTGCCAAGTGAATAACTGAGTCGTTAACTTTCTATGTTCATAGCTTACAACTGCAATGTGATTTTTGTTTGTTTTGTTTTTAGCAAGGAGCTTGTAAAGCACAACATGGCCATGAAATCCCATCAGCTTCCCAGCTGAATGGTTTATTGCCATTAACATTCACTGCCCCAGTACACCCCAATCAATGTTTACAAAGAAAACAAACACAGAAAAACCAAGCCAAAACCTGTTAAAATGTGTTTTAAAGAGCTGGGGAGATGCCCCAGCCTATGGGGATGTGCTGCCCATCCTGCCCGTGGCCCAGAAGGAGAACAGAGATGCCCAGGGTAGGAGCAGTGCCAAGGCTGGTGTCACCTCGAGAGGGTGTTGAGAGGGACCTGCTGTGCCTGGATGAGGTTTAGGGTCCATCTTTGATTTTTTTTTTTGTTGTTTTCTCCTGAAGTGCCAGGCAGGAGCCCCTGAGAGGTGGTGGCACATCCCAGGCTCAGAGAGGTACCACAGGTGCACGCCTCCCACCCCGCTGAGCTGTGGGCACAAACAGAACTGTCTTTAAGGCTTTTTGGGGTTGTTTTGATGGAGTTTTAATGATTAGTTTTGTATCTGTTTGGATAAGGCAGGCACATGTTTTATTTATTTCTTTTTGTAGTTTCACATGCCAAATCTGTCATTTCAAATGGAAAAAGAAGCTGTAGGGTAAGAAGAGGGTGTGGTTGAAGTACAAAAGGACACGTGGGCTCTGTGTTAACTTGAAGCCTCAGGATGCTCAGATCATGGAGTGTTAATGTATTTTAAGTGTTTGTATTTAATATGGATCATTTTCCAAACCCCACTTCGCTTTCAAGGGAGAGTGGAACAAAGCAGTATTACAGGTTAAAAAAACCAAACCAGCAAACAAACAAAAGCCCAGACCCCAAATAAAGAAAGGTGTGATTATTTGCATTTATTTACTGAGAACATACAATTTTTATGATTTGTTTGTTTGGCTGTGAGCTGTGTGTGAGAGCACAGGGAAGCGAGCGCAGCTCCTCAGGTCAACCCTCCCATGGCAAAAAAAAAATGAAATTTCTTTTAAAGACCCTTAATTTACTTAAAATTTCACCCCTAGCCCTGAGCAGCCAGGTCAGCTGTGTGGCCAAATCCAGGGTCTGTGTTCCAGAGGCTCCACTGGCCGTGGTGTTGGGTCCCTCCTTCCTCAGCAGGCACACACAGCTCCCTTAAACCGAGGAGAAAATGATCCCAAGAGGAAACCACACCCCAAAAGGACTGAAGCCTCTGTGTGGTTTGTGATATCACCCAAATGCCCTCGATATTCCTGTATTTGATGCTTCTGTTTGTCCAGTGTACAAAATCCCTGCATTTGAAGCGGAAGCTCCGTGTACAAACCCTCAGCGTTCCTCCTCTGGTGTAAATTTCCAGCCTCCCTTCCCATGGGATGGGGAAAACCCTGTAAATACTCACCTGTGGGCAATGCAAGTCTGAGAACCAAGGGTTCATTTTTCTAATTCCTTAGCCTCAGTTACAATACTAATGTAAAAACAAAAGCAGTTTATTTTTCTAATGGTCCTGGAAACGTCGATGCAGCGACAGAGTCGCTGAAAGGGCCCGCGGGGAGAGGGGCACAAGGAGCTTCCGTGGGAAGAGGAGAATGGTTATTGCTTCCAAGCATGGAAAAATCCCATTTTCTGGAGGAAATAGTTGTGTTCCGATGCAGAGACCTGGCAGGCCCTGGGGGATGCAGAAACGAGGACAGCTGGGATATTTTGGGGTTTTCCAGCAACGGCTCCGGCGCATGTTCCGTGTCCACTAACGGTGTGATACGCTCAGTATGGACTAAATCCACATATCCTGCATTAAACTCAACTACTCAAACCACTGTTATGAGTATATTTATTTCCTGTTATCCCCCTTTTTATTTAACCTCTATAGAACAGGACATTTTTATTCCAAGCTCAGCTCCTGCATGGATTTTTATCAGCAACAGCAACTCCCGTCTTTCCTCTCGGAGACCGAATTCCAGGAGCTGCTCTGCTGGGATGCAGCCAGCCAAGGGGAGAGGGTTTTGTACAATTCTTGTGAAGATGCTTCACATTTCTGTAAAGATAAATGAAAATAAAAGAGCTGCATGCAGCAACAGGAGACACTGCTGTCTGATTTTTCTCTTTTTTCCTGGGGTCTGTTTTACAATCCATGGGAAGGTGTGGTTTAAGCTGAGGTTCAAGGCAGCTCTTCCCAACTTTTAACGTTTTAATTTCATTTTCAAGCTCGTTGTGCACACCAGGCACAAAGGGTTTGGTGTGGTAGAAGAGCTTTTAAAGATTATTTAATTTATTTATTAAATCCTAATTTCTGTGATTTTATAAATGCATTAAATCTTGTAGGAATTTAAGGGTGGTTTTTTTAAATGATGTTTAGCCAAGTTCATGTTCTTCTACTTCCCAACACTTCAAAATTTGTCACTGGCTCCAAAGTTTCCAAGATTTTTAGGAAAGGTCCCAACATTTCTAGAGCATGCTACGCTCACACACAAAGGTTTTAGCTTGGACATCAAATGCAGGTAAGCAGAGATTGTTTTTATTCAGAATTTTGGGCAAATATTGTAAAAAATCTATTTATTTAAAATCACACAGAAGGACACAAGCAATACCCCTTAAATAGGGAAGATAATTCTGGGCTGAACATGCAGGTGAGGAAGTTGGAAGTAAAAGGGCACCAGGAAGCCAAGTCCCTGCTAAATTACTTTTTAATTATTGGCTTTAAACCAGACAAAATCTGTACAAGGAGAACAAAATCCTCTTGATCTTCCAGGACATCTGAATTTCAATGATTACACCCAAAATAAGGGAATTTTAACACATCAAGAACAGCTCTCACTGAATAAAAACCCATCCAAGGCTGCAGAAAAGGATTTAATGCTCTGCACAAGGGCATTTCAGCAGTGGATTCTTCACTTTTTCCTCCTTTTCCACCTTCAACAGCAGCAGACACAGAAAAGAAGAGGAAATAATTCTGCAAAATGAACCAAAATTCATTCAAATATTTGCCCCAGTTGAGGAAAATCAGCTTCCAACACTGAAAATCCCTTGGAGCAGAGAAAAAAAATCTAGAACACTGAAATATACATTAAAAATAATGGGGTTAGTGTGGCTATGAAACAAAAAGGAAACCAAATCTGGGAAGGATTTTTAAATTTTGCTGTAAATTCAGTTTTTATGGTTATTCCCTGGAAGACAGAGGTAAAAAGAAAGAGGTTTTCCTTTGCTAAAATTTCCAGGTAATGCCACAATAATTTGGGGAGGTTTATGGGCTTCAAACCATTCTTTCAAGTGCCTCATTTGAATTTTAACAAATGCTGGATATTGAATATTTCATCATCCCTGCTGCACACATTTCCCCAGAGGTTTTCTTTTTCCCCCACTACAATAAATGTGTTATTTCTGAATAAGTTCAGAGGGATGGATCAGGAAACTCTGACAGGGTTTCAGCACTAAGATAAAAGTGAATTTAGCACAGACAAGCAAATTAAATCCACCCTGTAAATTTTGCAACAGGAACGTGCTCGTGCTCAGCACAGGCTGGAGAAGGAAAGGGCATAAAATTCCAGCTCTGGAATGGCATTTTCCTTTAAAATCTGGATTAATTTTTTCAAAGAAGAGCTGAACTTACCACTTGGAGCAGAAGAGTGAAAATGCACCTTTTCCTAGGCCCACAGGAAACTTGAAATCTTCAAACCCTCTAAAACCAAACCATTTTTTAAACCTGCAACAGAAAGCTCAAGGAAATATTTTAATTTTAGAATAACAATTTTTTAAAAAAAACTGTAATTATTTTTTACTTACTACATGATGAGAGAAGTCCAATGTCTGAGTGGTAACCTGGAATTAATTGAAAATATTCAATGCAATGTGGAAAACACATTTCATTTTATTGGACCATATAAATATTCCAGTTTTGAACTGCCTTTAGGATCTTTATATAATAAAGTTTCACTTCTCTGAAGCACACACCACCAACCCCAAAATACTCCCCAGACTTCTTCAGTTCTGCATATGAAGAGCAGTAAAATGGCACCAAATTTCTCCAAATTCTTCTTTTTGGGATGATGTCCTTGGAGAATCCTGGCACAGCCTCATCCCAGGAATGTCTGGCACATCCTGACCCCCAAACCCACCCCCCTCAGCCACCTGCCTCTCCCTCAACTGCTGAAAATTAATTACATTTAACCCTCTAATTAACTGCAAGCCACTTAATTGGATAAGCAGAGCATGGATAACAGCTTAGTCCACATCCACAGGGACTGCTCCATCCCAGGGGTGGGAGCAAATTCCCAGGACAGCTCAGAGTGAACAGGAGACACCTCATTCATTGCTATATTTAAACAATAAATTAAATAAAATAGAAAGTGAGGGGGTTTGGGGTGGTCTGACACTGCTCCAGTCACCAGTTCTGGGGATTTGTGGGGGGAAAAGCAAAAGGAATGGAAAATTCAGGTCCTGAGAACTCATTCCTGTGATTCTTACTTCAAACAGCCCCAAACCCTGGCTGTAGGAAGAGAAACTCCAGATTTCTACACTCAACAGTTTTGGGGACAAAAATCAGCTTTATTTTCTTGCCACACTCAGTCCTTCCAGTGTAGGTGAAAGCTTCTGAAGTTAGTATTTTCCAAATTCAGATTATTTTGGCTTGAACTCTTCCCCCAGCTGAGAGCAGGATGAAAATGAGACAAAACCACACCGAGTACAGATGCAAACATGGAGCAGACAGACTGATGGACAGGGCTGGAGGAAACAAAATTGCACTTGAAAGCACTTTAAAGATGCACATTCTTGCATTGGTTAGTAAGAAACAGAGGTCACAGACAGAGCTCCCACTTTCTCCTCCTCCTCAAAGGAAGCACAACCAGAACCTCTGGGAGCAGCTGGAGGAGTTTTTATGCAGTTCTGCTTGTCTGGGCAGAACTGAGAGGGAACAACCTTGGCTCCAACTAATCCTGGGGAAAACCAACCCAAACAAGCAGCTTAAGCTGCAGATTTCCAAGTTAATTCCATTTACCTGCAGGGATCACAGCCCCTGGGGCTGAGGGAACAGGTGATTGCCACACTTTTCCCTGATTCCAGGTATTACACTGTGCTCTGGAAGGACAAAATCCCATTTTCTAAGCAAGGGTTTTTAGAAGTGACACCAGTAGAGTCTCCAGATCAACCTTGTTAGTGCCACACATCAGGATTTTCTGTCCTTGGAAGGGAAGGGTTAAACATGAGGTCACTAAAACCAGTCAGAAATCCTCTGTATTCAGAATTCCATAAATTTAACCCAAACCTCAACACTAACTAGAAAATTACCAAATTTCTGTCACTGTGTGACTACACAGATGGAAGGAGCCCCAGCAGACAGACTCAAGAGTCTGATGAAATGGATCCTTAAATTATTTCCCAGTTTTCTGAGAGCTTTTTGGTCCCATTCTTGCTCACTGCAGTCAGGAGAAATAAGCTCTTGTCACAAAGTTATTGCAGCTCCTTGCAGGTGAAGCTTTACCAAACAGAACAGCACATCTTTAAAGTGGATTAGTTCTTGGAGGGGATGAAGTGTCACACCAACAAAAGTACACATGAAATAAAAAAGAAATCAGTTAATGATTTTTATTAAATTTCAGTGTTTCATAAAATAAATATGGTTTATAATATCAAACAGTGAGAAATAAAGCACAAGCATGAAAAGCATGGTAACAAAAGTTACACTCATGACGGTGTTTAATACTTAGCACTTTAGAAATCATAAAGCCTTTAATTATTTACAAGCAGCAAACTATCTAACATAATTTACAAAGTTGCAGCAGCCTAGTCAGGGAGTCCTGGGAGGGGAAAAACATGGAGAGACTGCACTGGAAGACCTTCACTTCACTCTACCTACCCAGCACTTCATCCCATCCCCTAATTCCCCCTATGTACAAAAACTCTGCACCTTCCATCATCTCCAAGGTCAATAATTACACTGGATTTAGAGCTCAGTTCCTCTCGAGGACAGGGCAGGACCTTCTGCACTCAAGAGACACAAATTCAAGTAACACTTCAAAGAAAAGTAAACATGTGCAAACCCAAGTCAGAACCTACAGGAGCTGCAGGTAATAAGTGTCAAACCCACGGAGCAGGAGCTCGTCAGCAGATTAAATTAATTAGGGAATAGCTACAGAAACCTACTTGGGAACCAGCTGGGGCCAAGAATGAGACATGGGAGTGGTTAAAAAAAAAAAAAATAAAAAAGGAACTGCAAATATACCCTGTTACCACAGACAAAAATTTAATCTGCCAAAACACAAAGACTTTTAAGGTCATAACTCAAGATTTAATATTTCAACATGAAAAGAAATCCAAGCCATTTGACTTATTTGGGCTTTTGAAACAAATGCAAATGTCTCTGTTTAAAAATTGCTTTCAAATGAGAAAAACAAATCAATATATATTAATTTATCACCCAAAATAAAAAAAACATAACACACTCTTCATTGTAGAGCATGCTGCTCATTCAGAATAAAGACAGGACAAAGAAAGTAGAATTACATTTCATGATGTAATAAAAACATTAAAATCTGTGATCGTTAAGTGCACCATCGTACAGGAGTAGCGTGCTCAGAGTGGAAATGTTCTATACCTACCAGCATTGACCTTTATTAAAGCAAACAAATCTTTAGGACACTACCTGAAACTGAAATCAGTAATCACTGGGCTCCGTTCAGCTTGCCTTAAGTTTCAGTCAGGCACATTCCAGCCAGTAGCACCTGTTATTCCTCTTCATGATTGTATTCCAGAGATCTTTATATCTGTGAACAATTTTTTATATTTTGTTTTTTTAGAAAAAGACTGGCTTTTGCAATCCTTGCAATGCTTATCTTACACAGATCCTGCAAGTAAACTCTGTTCTGAGCAGCACAAGTTGGGGCTTTTTTCAGAAATCTGAGAGCTGGACTTACGTTGGCAGTAGGTACAGTACAACAACTGGATGTATTCAACAGTTCCTCAAAAAGGTCTGAAAGGAAGATTTCCCTAAAGACTGATTAAAAAACCAAACCAAACCCAAAGCACTTCACCCAAGATCTGTTCAATCCTTCTACCCAAGTTCAGAGCTTGCCAACTTTTAAGAATGCCAGGAAAAAGGAGGGAATGAGGTGGAGAGGAAAGAGAATTAAATTATTCCCAATTTGTACCGATGAAAAGCTTCAAGTAAAAGGAAATCCACTTGTTTGAGATCTTGCTACATGCACAGTCCCTCATCAGCTGAAAGCCACAGTAGTTAGCATTGGGTGTAACAGCAGATTGATCATTCATAAAAAACACTGGCAACGTTCCTTCATCCTCAAGAACTTGCATCCGCGGTTCTCTGTCCCGAAGCTTCTTAAAAAATGTCTATGGTTCTGCACATTTCATACCAAACTGGAGGAAAATGGTAAACATATCTTCTCTCAATGCAATCCCAGTGAGCCAACCTTCTCCCCAGGAGCTGGGTGTCATTTCCGAGTCTGGCTCTTCTTTGGCACCGCGGGTCGCTTGGCTTGCCACAAGTGGTTGTGGATGGTGAGAGCATCCACGCTCACTGACATGGTTTTGGCTGGGATCACGTTAAACTGTTTTCTGTCCGAGCTGTACTTATAGAGTTTATCAATCATTTTCTTGGTGATGCTCTTTGGCCCTGTCCCAGTCAGCTTGTAGATCTCCTCTGTGTCGGGGTAGTAGCAGTAAAGTGCTCGGAACTGGCAGCCGGCGTCGCGGAACAAGATGATGTAGTGGTTGGCGTCACATTTCTCCAGTTCCTGCAGCAAAAACAACCAGGAACAGGGGTTGTTCACATGCCAAGCTTTAAGGTTCCTCTTAACATAATTTTTCCAGTCTCTTCGTAAACCTAAAAGTGGAACTCTAAATAAAGGATCCACGTGGAAAGCAAAAAATGCTCTATACAGCCACATTTTAGGAAATGGAATTCACACAATGCATCAGTGGGATTATGAAATCAGCATTACAGACCCAAGTGACTGAGAGTGCTTTAATAATTTCAGTATTTACCTCTAATATTGAGTTCTTATGTGGTTCATTCACTTTTCCAGCAAGACAGCAGTGGGATATAGCATTGTGAATAATAGGTTTGTTGGATTTGCTGCTGGGTTCCTTAAATAATTTTGGACCTAAAGAAGATAAACAAATCAAAATTATCTGCCTGACATTTATGAAGACTAAGATTTTAATTCAAAGTGTAAAAAAGAAAAAAACCTCATTATTTTTCTAGAATTACTTTTAGAGCTATTAAACAAAACAAAATACAGCTGACAACTTCTCAAAAATAACATAGAACACATCACAGGTTTTCCTGACCTGGTATTCATAATAGATGAATAAAACAAACTAAAGAAAAGCAAACGAAACTAAAACAGAGCAGGCACCTGTGTATTCTGCCACTGAAGCAATAGAAGATGCTGTGGAAGCGTTCTCCCAGTCTCTCTCTGTGTTTCTGCTGGGATTTCTGCTCAGAATGGGTAAGGACTCCATTGATTCAACTCTGGGAGGGAAATAAATAAAAAATTATATGCCAACATTTTGGAGTTTGGGCCTGTAATCTGACATAAAAGTTTCTGTCCTTGACTGGAACAGATTATTCTCCTTTATCCTCCCCAGAACAGTCAGATTCTCCTTGCTAGAAACCAAAGCAAAACTGACTCCTCTGGGAGAAAATAAAACAAAATTGCAAGTTTGTACAGAACCCTGCAGCTGGCAGCCACATAAACCAGAGGAATTCAGCAGTGCTGATTGTGCTCCTCTGCCAGTGAGGTGAAGCAAACAGCACCAAAACCCAAAACTGTTTCATCCCCCAGGACCAGAGAAACCCCAGAGACCCTGGCTGTACCTCTGAGAGGGAGTGCCACCAGAGTGAACACTTTCAGGCTCAGTTGTTGCTGCTGAGGCCAAAGACAGACTGGAACCAGACTGAGCACTGCTCAAATTATCAGCTACAAAACAGGAGAGGAAATGTCAGACACATTTGGTTACAGCAGATTTGAAACTCAGGGAGTGCAAACAAATCCAGATTCTTACGTGTGGAAGAACACTTGGTGCCTGAATCACTGTAAGATTCCTCACGGTGAACTGACTTTGGCCTGGGTTTTTTGGGCTTGGATTTGGGCTTCCCAAGCCCTTGCTCCTCCAAAATTTGCTGCTGTTTTTTCCTTAGATATTCCTGCTTGATGAGTTCTCGCCGAGCCTTCTCCTCTTCTTTCCGTATCCGGTCCTCCTCAGCTTTGCGGCTGCCAAACAAACACAAGAACAGTGAATTCAGTGTGGAACAACTTCTTCATCTTAAAATGAAAATAAATTCTTTTTTGTCTATGCATCATTACCGAGCTTCATCCCTTTTCTGCTCCACCTCAGCCTCCAGCTGCTGCTTCCTCAGCCGAGCCTCCTCGGCCTTGCGCTGCTGTTTCAGAAGGAACGCTGCACGTTTTTTGGCCAGCTCATCCTCTGCCTTCTGTTCATCCTGCAAAATCCAAAGGGATGGGAATTTTAAGGAATAGTGGACAATATATTAAGCTGGACATCACAAGACTGCTGATGATTCCAAGAAAATTTGAAGAAAAACAATTACTTTTGGAAATCTTTATGTTTTTAGAATTGATGAATGTAAATCAAAACCTCCTATTGCTCAAGAAAAAATTAAGAGACAGTTTTAGTGTTCCCTTAAGTCTGTGAGGAGAAAAAAAGGGGCTCATCTTACTCTGACTTGTTTTAAAATATCTTTAATCATCACAAAACCTTCTAGACCTGCAAAGTACAATACAACTATGATGTGGGCCAGGATGGACACCACAAATAATCCCAGTGCAGTGACAATCAGTCAAAATTAATCACACTACAAAGACCCTGAAAGTTAAATTGAGACTAGTTTGACTTTCTTGAAAGAGAAATTAAAAGAGAAAGTATCATCATGTCAGCACATTTGCAGTATTGACAATAATCACTGCTAAGCACAAATTAAGACACTAAATGTTTTGAGAGCAGATCTCTCTCTTTTTCCAAAAGTAATTGTTTTCCAGTGCAGCTTTTTTATATCCAAATATTGCAACCAATGAGGGCTGTGCTCCATCAGGAGACTGGGAAACACCAGTTCTAATGCTGGGTGAGTGTGTAACAGGAGCCAAAGAGAGAAAGGTAACACATTTACCTTGAAGAAAAAACCCACACCAGACTTCTGATCACCTTCACTAATCATATCCGTGGAGCTATCCTGGTTTTCAAGTTCTCCTTCATCTGGAGCTTTTAAATCAGACAAATCTACTTCAATGAGATTAGCCTTGCTTCTCAGGGGCTCATCCACTGGGACATTTTCTTTTCCTGAGCCATCAGAAGAATTCAACCCCGTTTCCTTGAAGCTGTTATTCACCTCTTTGCTCATTTCAGACAGAATATTTGCATCTTTGGAGGTGGAGAGAACAAGTGCCCTTTGATTGCTCTCATCATGAAGTCTATAGGTATCAAAGAAACACTTCTCTTGGGAAGCACTTCCATGATCAGGACTGCTTTCCAATCCCCCTTCCGTGGGTGTCTTTGCCAAGCTATTGGGGGGGAAAGGTCTCAGATGTGGAAGGTTTTCTAGGCTGGGTGTTGGGGTTTTAACACGTGCTGAACTCTGCTGCCTGTCCTTAGGGACTTTCAGCTCTGAAGGCCTTCCTGGGCGGGGAGTCCTTCCCTGGCCGAGGCGCGGCGGTTTCCGCAGGCTGTTCATTCCAGTCGGAGACAGGGGCTCAACAAAATGAATCGAAGGTTTCACCTTTTGGTCCTGAGAGTTACTTCTGGTTCCTGGGGATGGCACTGTTGGAGATTTCATGAGCAGCTCCTGCTGCTGGGAAATCTTTAAGATGGCCTGCTGCAGGGTGCTGATTGTTTCATTCAGCTTCTCGATAGAAAGATCACATTCATTTATATCTGCTTCAGTCACGTTGTCTTCTAGGAGGGCAACAGAAATAATTTTACTTTTTTCCAAATCGTGTATAGCTGCAGGGTCTTTTGGCTTGTGTTGCTCAGCAAAAGCCAGGCTTTCCTGCATTTTTACTTTTGCTACTTCTTGAGAATCGCTGAGCATTTCTTCTCTCTCCTCATCTTTCACAAGAAACTCCTCAGACTTGGAACCCAAAGAAACTTCATCTAAATCTTCCCCATTGTGCCGAGAATATTCTTTAGCAAAATGTTCCGGTTTAAGGGGCTGTGGACCATCAGGAGATTTCCCTTTTTTAACAACATGCAGGAAAGCTGCCTTGCCCAATTTTAGCCTCTGCCTTGCTGATAAGGCTTCCATCTTCTTCTTCTGAGCCTCTATGGCCCTGCGTTTCTCTTCCAGCTGCATGTGGAGCTGCACCAGCTCTGAAGCTAAAAGATTAACGTTGTCTTTGTTCTGCCTGCTGGGGCTCTGTTCTCGCTTTTGTTTCCACGTGGTCAGCGGTGCTGGGCAGCTCTCTGACCCATCTGGGGTGGTTTTTTGGGAACTGCTCGTGCTGGACTTGGTCTCGTAGCTGTTGAGCCTCTGCAGCTTCCTCTCTGCAAAGCTGGTCATGCGGACACTGCCGCTGGCCATGGACACGCTGCTCACCTGGGAAATGGTGCTCAGGCAGGGGCTGGAGCGGCCGCTGGCATCGTCCTTGTCCTCGTGCTCCTTCACCTTCATATCCTCCTGCAGCTTGGCAGATTCCTCCTCACCAATGTACTTAGTGACTATAGGATGGTTGTCTATGACCACCAAATCCTGGTCAGCATCTTCCATGTCCAAGAGATCTGGCTCTGAGTCCTGTCTCACCATAGTCCAGGCTGTATCCTGAATGTGCAGGTTGAGACCTTTCCCATAACTCACACTGACTTTACTCGTTACCTCATCATCAGGTTTAGCAGCATGAAGAAAGAATCCTCCAGTGGACAGCTCCTGAGAGGAAGGATCTAAACTGCTACTAGCCAAAGGTCTGGAAGCTTCTACACCTGCTTCCCCCATGGCCACTGCATCTGCAGAACTGGGATCTGCAACTGGAGTGAAATCAGAGCTAGAAATTGGAGTAAAAGTCCTATTGAGGTCATGCTCACCATGAGTGCTCGTCGCTTTCTTGCGGATCAAAGACAAGTGTCCTTCATTTAACCTCTTTGTTACAAAACTCCTCTGTTTCCCCTCCCCACACTCATCCTCTTTATTGATGACCTGTTTTTCCTTGGCTGGTTTCAGGACCGCAGGCATTAAAGGCTCCAGGTAAAAGCTCTCGGGTTTGCTGTCAGAAGGGTCGCTGTTTGTTTTTGGAGACCACGCTGTGGTGGCCACTATGCTGGGCACCCTGGCTGCTGCATTCTGCACCTCAGGCTCACCACGGCTTGGCCTTTCTTCAGATCTGATGATTGCAATGAGCTCCTCATCCTCATCCTCCATTTCTACATTGTTCAGCAAGCTCTTGCCGTTAGCTTTCACCGATGGAGGGTGGGGCTGATTTTTGGGGGTTACATTGACAATGTTGGAAGCAAGACTGTCCTTGCTGATGGATCTGGCCAGGCTAATGCTGTCACCAGAGCCAGGGTCCACATCAGTACTGGCAGAATGATGAAGGGCAAATGGTGTTGGCTGAGACAGAGGCCTAGAAAAGATAAGAAAAATCTACTGACACTCAAGCATGACAAGGTACAATTTCTTGAAATAAAGATCAGATACCGACAGCTAAAATTGTTGTTGCATTTTAAAAATGCATCCTGTATCACGAGTGACCAGCAATACCAAGCAGCAGCTCCAGACACTTCCATTTCCAGCATTCCTGAAAATCACATCTGACGTATTTTCAACTGCAAATCTAAAATCAGTCAGCTCTGAACGGGCACATTAAGAGAACACAAAATTAAGAGACTGTCAGTGCAGTTCTAGGGCAGTGATATCACATTACCACAATCAAATTATCACAGTATCACTTCCTCAAGCAATGTTGTAATAAATAAATGCCTCCCTTACCTGGGTTTCCTCTCTGGCCATGCCAGAACTGCCCCTCGTGGCTGCCCATCAACGCGGGTCAGAGAATTCGAACGGTGCCGATGGCCTGAAAGGGTTTTTAATTGATAATGGTTTAGCAATGCTCTTTAAACCAGCACTTTTACCTCATTTAATAGCAAATATAGAAAAAGAATCAACTCCTTCCCCAACAGATGGCAGCAGAAAACAGATTTGCTGCAGCTGCCACCAGACAGACACAGTCAAAGCCTGAAAAAGATTAAAATCCACTAAGTTTCTTAAAAGATCTTTAAGATTTACTCAAACTCAACATGCTCACCCACTTGTGTTACTGCAGTTTAATTCAATTCTAAATCATTTCTAGAAATTAACTTATATTTTAATTAATTTTTTTATTGACATTGAGAGTCATTGCTGCTAAAAGGCAAATTCAAGGCAGACTTACCAGGGCTGTCTTCTCCCTGTAAAGATTTTTGTTGCTTTTGCCTCAAAGGCAGCAGTGGATGGGAAGGGCTGAAGGCAGGGCTTCCTCCTTTGCTACTAATTCAGAAAAGCAAAAATTAATGACTACAAAGAATTAATTTTTCTATAACCAGAAAAAATATCACATGGTGAAGTTACACTGGTAAGTTACCCTTATCCTCTTTAAAACTTAATGTCATTGATTTTTAAGAAGTTCCTTGAAGAGAAGCTTTTCACATGTAACAACACAAAAATAAAGCTATTACCTGAAATTAAGCTCCTAAACACAGCAGATTTAAGATGTCACTTATGTAAATAGTAAATTCAAGACAAAGGAAAGGCTGAAATAACTTAGAGATCACCAGGAAATTTATGCCAGCTGAAAATCCTGCTCATTTACCTTCCTGCACATCACATCATGTTGAAGTTTGTTCTCACAGAATGGTTTGGGTTGGAAAGGATCTTAAAGACCATCCAGCTCCAGGCCTGCCATGGACATGGACACTTCCCACAAGAGCAGCTCTCTCCAAGCAAATCCCTGCCCAGCTCTCTTGGAGCCCCTTTAGGTGCTCTAAGGTCACTCACTTTGTGGCAAAATGACAACTTCTAGCAGCACAAATCCCCAGGTTACCCAAACAGAGGCAGAAACAGAAGGTGGAACAACATGAAGACAGACTCACAGGTAGTCAGGCTCCTCGGGGTGCAGGTAGTACCTGCTGCAGGCCTCAGGGGCTGCCTGGGCTGGGGGCTGCAGCTCTGCTGGGCTTGGGCTGGCAGGAGTGGCCAGGAAACTGCGCTTGGTGGCGTTGGAAATGGGGACAGGGGGCCGGCTGCTCTTCTGCTGCATCACTGCCTTGACTGGGCACAAAGGGACAGCATCAACACGACTCAGAGTAGCCAGGGAAGGAGCAGAACAGGACAGGAAGCTCTCAGATTGCAGAGGGGAAAATAAAAACTTTGTCTAGTCTTTATTTAAAATATCTGTATTCTGGTGAGCTTAATGGGAGTTACAATTAATGATTAATTAGTGGGTTTAGAGGGGGGAGGAAGTACCTGTTCAAAAATTATCCATTCAAACAATTAGAACTCAAGTGGATGTAGGACTAATTTTCCTTCTACTTTCCTGCTTTTCAAAGATTCCCAGGAAGAATAAACCTTGGGTAGAAATAAAACTTCCAAGGAAACACCACTAGGCAAGTTTCACTGCAATGTATTTTCTGAATAACATGCTATCAGTTATCTGTAGTTACAAACTTACCATCTTTTATTTCCTGGATATCTCTTGGTTGTACAAAGTCTGGTTTGACATTCTCAAACCACCAGAAGAGTTCTGCAATGAACACCATGACATTAGGCTGAAACAGAAAAAGAGGAAAATTTTACCTCACATTAACAAGACATCCATGATTTACCCATATTTTATTGAAAAATATATCCTTTGTTATGTTTCTTACCTTTAAAACCAAAGGAGCATACAACATGTCCTCCAAGGTGAGGTAAAAGCATTTGTTTAGGTACTCATTTGAGAATTCTCTCAAAAGCTGAATGTTATAGAGGCTGTCTGCAATTGATGTCACCTCCTTCAGACAGATATCTGGGAAGGGGAGAGGGCTGAGTAAGTTCTGGCACTGTCCCAAGGGCTCACCCCTCCACCCCCTCCTCACAGAAACACAAAGAACTTTACAGGCTCTACAGCAGCACTGGATATTTACTGGCTACCTGTGACATTTCTCTACCTGCTCAGTACCTGAGGGACAGGAAAAGGAGGAAGAAAACCACAGAGAACAGTTTCAGTTCTGCATTTGTTTTTGAATCCACAGGGGATTCTATCACAAGAAAAGATAAACAGGCTACAGAGAACACACGTAATGACAAAATACAAAAGCAATTAAAACCAGACATCTTGATTTGAATATAATAAAGGGTTACTCCTAGGGTTCACAGTGCTGGTTCCTTCTGAAAACACTCAGGAACTCTGCAAGGTACAACATATCTGAGAATTTAAAAACCATTACAAAATGTTGATTTGCAGAAGTTAATGCAACAAGAACATTGATTTATTAAGAAAAAAAAATTCTGGGGAAGAGAACTAAAATTTTGCAATGCTCAAGAGTGACAATTTCTGCAGATTGAGAGAAACTATTTCAAAAGCTAGATTTTAAAATGCCAAGTTATGCACTCCTACAGAAAAACATGAGAATTATCAGCTAACAGTGGTGGACATGTACTCCTTTTTTATGGTATTGAAACCGAGCTCAGTTATTTGAGCAAAGAAAGCCACATCATCTAAAACTGGAAAAGAAAGAATTCTTTTGTAGCTCAAAACATACAGAGCACAGTCTTCTAAATACAATAAGAAAAAAAACAAGATGCAAGAGAGATTATTTTTCAGATGCAGATTCCATATGTGACCTGGCTCCAACCTGCCATATTCCACTATCTATTAAATGTGCTGCATTTTTAATGTATTTCTAGTTCAGCTTCCAAAGCCTGAAGTCTTTTATTCTTTTTTTTCCCCCTCAAAACCTTTATTCCATACCATCCAGTTTCATTTGCTCTGGACAATAATAGTGAATCACAGCTAGAAGAGCAGCACCATCGCTACCATCCTTCATCAGATCTTCCAGCACAGGGAAATAGGGTAACTGCCTGCTGGAGAGGTGGTCCCTTCTGTAACGCACCTACAGAGAGAAAACAAGGGCTCACATCATGCTGAAGAGGCAAAAAGACAAAAAAACCCAAAAAAGCAAAGAAGAAGGAATCTGTGTTAAGCACTGAAAACTCTTTTCGCTGGATCCTTTCTGCCTTGCTGCCCCAAGTCAAACCCAGCTGACAAAATTGTGATTTCCTCCCTGTGGAAGCCAATCCTGAAGGAAATGGTGTTTCCCTTTTAATCCTAGAGTGGTTTGGGTTGGAAGGGACCTTGAAGATCATCTAACCCAACCCCCTGCCATGAGCAGGGAACCTTCCACTAGGGCAGGCTGCTCATCTGCCATTCAGTCTCCTGATGCCCAGGAGCAATCCATGCTGCCGGATTTCTCACTTCATTCACATATTTCAACTTGTTATCATCAGTTCAACTCAAAACCCTTCCACACAGATGTGTGAATGCAGCAGATCCAAAGGAAGAGACATGGGGAACTGCATGAAAACACTTAAAGCTTGGGAAAAATGAAACACAGCAAGAATTATTGTGATGGGCTGGTGATCTCTCATACCTTACCCACATCCATGGATTTGCTGTCGTGTCCACAGACAGCAAAGTTCTCTCAGAGAGAACAGAACATGGCACATCTGTGTGCAACAAAGGTGTTGTGCAAAAATAAAATACATGGCCTTTCCAAAATAGAGAGGAGGAGGCCTTGACATCCCCAGTAAAACTCTCCTTGATTTACTACAGATCAAAATCTGGTGCAAACCACCCCGCAGCCCTCAGGGAATTTAGAACTGCCAAAGCCAGTCAGCTGAAGAACAAATCTTGGCATTGCTTCTTGCAAGTTTTGCAAGTTCCAGGGTTGCTGTTTCCTGAGCATCCACACACTATGGGAGGCTGTGTCTAAACTGAGCAGCAAAGCAGGTGGGAAAGCAAAAGCAGAATGCACTGCAGGGCCTGGCAGAAACACCTGGCAGTGCTGGGAAAACATCCCTTGGACACTTCAGGGCATGGATAACACTGGGATTGAACAGAATCTCTTGTCTGCTCAGCAGACACACCAATCACACATTGAATCATCAGAGGAAAGCTGGGTTTTACCAACAGCATCCTACACTTCCCAAGCCAGCCTGGGAAAGCTCTACACACACACACACGCTCCTAGGTGTCATTTTAGAATGGCACAGGCTGTGAAAAAATCTGTTCAGAGCAATGAAGATCACTTGGAGCAATGAGAACCAGTTTCTTCTCTTTATTTTGCACATGCTATGCTAATTTCCCCAAGGAACTCAAAGCTAACTCTGCATGCTAATGCTATTTTTCCTGTCCTTTTCCCAGGTGCAAATTGGGTTTTTCCCCAGCCTGGAGCACTCCACGAAGATGTAATGGAATGGGAATCATACTGTACCACACGAGCATATTCCACTGGTTCCAGCATGCAGTGCGATAGGGCATGCATCAGATCAGGCTTACACAGAGAGAAATAGTGAGATACAGGATGGTGATTATTCAAACAAGAAACAAATCAAAGGCATCAGCAACATCCATAATGCACTAGAAATGTGGTTGTTAAGTCTGGTAGAATAAGTGTGCACACCAAGATAAAGTGGTTAGCTTGAAAGGGTCAGCATTTATCCACTTAAAGTAAGCATATTAAAAAAAAAACCTTCAGAAATTCTTTTTTCAGCTTTAATTCCTCCTGTAGTTAAAGTAGATACAAATATTTCTTTTCCAATAGGCTAAAATGGAATTTAAATCAACCATAGTCAATACCAAGTACTAAAATCTGTAAAGATTCCTTCTTTCTTTTGGTTTTGGTGAAAAGCTCCATAAATTTATCAAAGAGGGTTTTTATGGACTTAATTTAATTCCTTATTTTTTGCACAGCTGTTATTCTCTTAACCTTTCAGTCTTTTATACTGAAAATTCTGAATTCTTCCTTATTTTCTAAGCTGAGTGTCATGGTTTGTAACCCTCCTCCCCATGCATACAATGAATGACATTTGTATGCAATAATAGCAGAAATGGTGCTATTTAAATAAATTCTGTATTAAAAAGCCCCAACCAAACAAAAAACACAAAATAAAAAAGCACAGAATTGACAGAATCTGACAACTTTGAGAGACTGCAAAACCTGCCAGTAAACCATTAAAATCGAAGTGAAGTGAGACAACCTTTGTTTACTCCTTCCTTTAATTTCAGACATTTAAAGTTTTTACTCCAGCCCACAGATTTGGTTCAAACAAAGGATTAGGAGGCTGCAGTGGGACTGAGCTCTCTGTGGGAAGGCAGAGAGATCATGGGGAGGCTTCCTGATCACACCTGCCTTTTCCAAGTGCTCTGCCCTTTGGAATTTACAACTGAGATAACAGCTCATCTTCCCAGAGAGAAAATGAGTAACACCAGCTCCTGCAAGGGCAGGAGAAAGGGCATCAAAGCTAAGGAAAGCAAAGGAACAAAGGAAAATCTCTGCAAGTTGAAATAAATCCAGAAAACTCTGACAAAAGAAAGCAGGATTTCTAGAAGCACTATTTTGTTGGTTTTTTTGAGTTTTTTTTTTAATATATAGTGGAACTGATATTCCAATTTCACACTTCAGCACAAATTAAAATCAGTATTTTGTTCCAATGTGCAAACTGTCTTCCCTCCCACTGCACCAGCTCCAGGCTCCTTAACTGAGCACACAGTCCCACCAAACTGGTCTGGCCAACCTCCTACCCCACCTCAGTGAACAGCAGTGCTCTGGCTCTGACAGATTCACAAATCTGCACCAGAGCAGGTGCAGGAGCAGTGTAAGAGCATTATTTAAGCACAAACATCTGAGTATCTTAACTATGGATTCCAAGATTAGGCAGCCGTTTAAGCCACCCAGCTTTTCTCTCACCTCAGTGCTGTCATCAGCTCCTACTTACAACCAAACCCAGCAAATGCAACCATTTCAACTGATAATTTTCTAGTTTTTATTTTCTTCCTACTCCACCTCCCTCACTCCTGCAGTGTGGAAGCAATTTTGAGATGCTGCAAAGTGAGTATGCTGTATGCTGTACAGTATGCAAAAAGCACGTCATGAAAACAAAGCCTGATGACCCAAAAGCTCACACAGGTGTTTTTCAAAGAGCAGCTGAGAAGCATTGGAATGGAAGCAAACACTCTGAGGAAGTTTAAAAAGCCATGGTTTTGTGGATGACAACTGGTGTAAAAGTAGTTCACTTACAGGTACTAATTTCCAATACCATTTGGAAGGAGACTGCTCAGGAAGCAAGGAAAGGAACGTAGGAATAGGAAAGGAACATCAGCAATGCAAGTTAAAAGCAGTAATACTTAAATGCACTTCAGCAATAAACACTTTCATATTTCAGAGGGCTGGTAGCCTAGAAATTTAGATTTAAAGATACTAAAATGAGACCCAAAAGCCAACAGGGTCAAATAATTCAAGAGATCCCTTTAGACCACAGATCAACTTCTAAATTAAGCAGCTCTTTTTTGCCAAAGGATATTATTTTCCCTAAAAGGCACATAAAAAACTTTTGCCACTAACATGAAAATTAAACAACTGTGCCTTGTTCATAGGTCACACTTTGAGCCCTTTGCCCAGCAATGCCAATTTGAGGAAAGAATATGTTATTTATAATTTATCTTAAGTTTTTATGAAACCACAAATTGGGAGTTCAGATAGACATTATGTTGGAGAAAGACACATTTGACATTCTCCAGAAATGAAAGTGTGTTATATTTTGCAATATTAGTGCATTGTGATATAATTTCAAGGGAAAAAGCTGGAAAAAACTACAAACACACATATATAACATTTGAATGCCAAGAGTATCCTTGCTGGACAGAACCTGATAAGTCCCTAAATACACATTAGACAAATAACCCATGCAAAAAGAATATGCCCCAAGAGCTTTCAAAATATATAACATATATTTTGTGCTGTGAAAGCTGAGTCATATTTACCCACATACAGTTGACACAGGTTATTTTAGTTGAAACAAGTTGTTCTCATCCTACTGAAACTTAAAGGAAAGTCAGAAGATACCAGTGGGCTTCAAAGGCGAGGAAGGGCACTGATGACAGAGACAAAACAAACTGCATGCAGAAAATCTCACTTTTGAGGATTGGAGCCCTCACACTTCTCTGACAAAGAAAATACTGATATTAAATCCATTCATCATCAACACACAATATCACAACTGAAGATAAATTTGTTTTACCTTTTGATGCCCTGGACTTTCCATTAGTTGTTGTTTTAATTTAATCTCTTTCTCTGTTATCTCTCTCATTTTAAGGTTCACCTAAAAGGGCATAGCATGGAAAATTAATTAAAATATGCCTGGATATTTTTCCACAAGTGTCCTTCTTGCTACTGTTACTTAATGGTCAATTCATGCTACAAACATAAAAAGTTCATAGAAAAACATGATACAGCAGTTTTCTAGACCAACTCTCTATCAGCAGTAGCTGAAATCACAATCCTGGGTTTGCAAAGACACATTCTCTTTGGAATGTGACTCTTATCACTCAAAAGAATTTGAGTAACTTAACTGCTGCCCTTGGAAAAATTTGGGCATTTCTGTTAAATATTCCATCTAGTCAGAGTTAAGTCCACCCTCTTATTTAGCATGAAACAGTGCTTCACCTAAAAAACACCACACCAAACAAATAAACACCTCATAGCAACTTGTCTGAAACTAAAGAATCCAATTTTTACAGGTTTTTCTAAGTTAGTTCCTGATTATCTTCATTATTTTCGAATGTATCAGCTTTATTCTTCCCTAAGAAAAACAAGTTGCAAAAGTAGAAAAAGATGATAGAAATGCACAAGAAAGAAAGGAAGACACACATCAGAATCTGTTTTAAAAATCTGAAAGGTGACAAGACAGGCAGGCTTTTCCCAAAGTAAATTTTACCTTGTTAATCCAGAAAACCATGGCATCCTCTAAATCATAGGGCAGTTCTTTTGAGGCACTGAATGTAGAGAAACGCTTGACACTGGCAACCACCTTCTCAATGCTGATCATTTCTACAGTGTAGGCCATCATAAGAGCATCAATCATTGCCATATGAGAACTCTGAAAGTAGGAAACAGAGAGGATTGGAAAATAAAATCCCTTTTAAAAAACGCTTTGTTCTAACTGTATTTAAAACAAAACATTCCTAAGGTTAACGACCTAGAAATTAATAGCTCTTCATTCCATTTACTATTTTAAATAGTGTTAAATAAAAAGGAGATGATTAGGTGGATTTAATTAAGCTAACCATTTTGATTGGTGCAGAGCCCAGATCAGATTCAGACACAGGTGTATCATCGCTCTCCATGACGTAAATCCCCTTCCGAGACAGCGCCTGGATCACGGACTGGTGTCCCTGCAGAGCAGCCACCTGATCCCCCTTGAGGATGAGGCTGCAGACCCGGCAGTAGAGCTCACTGGAGAGCAGCAGTTTGATCACAGGGGGTTTGATGTGCTCCTGCTCGTACTGATCGATGTAGAACGGGTCCTTCAGCTCCTCCGGGACGTTGTCTGCAAGGGAGGAGAGAACGGCAGCACAGCTCGTCACCAAAAGCCATCGCTGAATGTTAGTGACATACACATTTTATTTTATTTACAGTTTTATTTATATATTCACTGCTTAGATCCCAGCTTAAAATGGGTGGCAGGTGAGCAAGGTTTAGCTGGATCTTCAAAGTAAAATCCCAAAGCATCCGTGCACAGCAACTGGACAAATGCAAGAGGGTCTGGCCAGTCTCAAAACCAAGCCACCAATTTTTGGATGAATTTTGGCAATTCAGAGCAAAAAGACAGAAATGTTCTACTAAAACCTTGAATATTTTACAAACCAACCAGTGAGCTGATCATCTATTATTTTGTCAAGAGCTTTAAATCAAACTATTGCAGCTTTCAGCCTTTAAATAATTCAAGCCTAGGAAGCAAAACCACTCCACTTGGATTAAGCAAGAACTTTAAACCAAGTCTAAAACTGAGCTTCTTGTGCCTTGGCCCCATTTCCACAAGTTGTGTTAGGATTTTATCAAACTGAGTCTAGACCCTGAGTGTAGTAATTTAGAAATTAAATTTAGCAACACAGAAGGCCTCACCCTTGCACACCCCCAGCCATAAAGACATTTTTACTGCTCCCCAGCACAGCTCAGAGCTGGCAGGAGAGAAAGGCACTAACAACAACTAATATCCCAATCACTCTAAATATGTCCAAGACATCTCAAATCCATCCCTTGCTCTATATCCCAAAATAAATCCTTCTCCTCATATTGGGTAATCAGCCTGGAAGCTATTGATCTTTGTAACAACTGAGCAGGAATAATGAGAGTCTGCAACCCCAAGAAAAATATTTTCTAGCCTCAAGTGTATTGTCTTAATAGAAGCCTGACATTTCCTAAATTTCAAATACAAAATTCTATCTAATGCTATCCAGTCACTCTGAATATCTTCCCCCAAAGTCACTTAAACAGTTCATTTTAAATAAATACATCTATACTTAAAAGAATTACTCATTTGGCAGCATATTTACTTTTCACTCAGCTCATTTCCCGAATAATTAAATTTTCCCATTCCAAGAAACTCCTACCCGTATCTTTGAGCTGCAAAATAAGCCACAAATAAATATTTGTATACTGCAGAGCACTTGATATTCATAAAGAAGAGGAATGGAGACAGAGTGTTATTGCATGAGCCACAAGTACATCTCACTTAGATAAAAATATTCAGCAAACCAGTGATAATAGCTCCTGTTAGTCATACAGTGCTGGCCCTCTTTTTCAGAATGGGAAGAAAGTTTAAAAAGCTTTCTGAAGTTGTTTTTTTTTTAAATTAAAATTTAATTATTTTTCATTTCAATGACATTCAGTGTGATTTTCTACTGAAGATGGTTGGAAGGGACACAATAAAAACCCACTGGCACTACCTAAGTAGCATTTGTTAACATGGCTGTCCATTTTTGTGAAACACATAATAAATTCAGATATTTTTAATCTTCTTAACATTAGTCAACCTGACCTAAAATCAAATGCAGTTGAAAGCTCATTCCAGTTAATGGCCATTTTCAAATAGAGAACTCCAGCTTCCATTTCTAAAGACTGAGGAAAGATCCAAAAATTCAAATGCAAAGCAACTCGTATTATTCAACATTTTACTTCATTACAAGCAGCTACACCTTTAACAACCAAAGACACATTGCTTTGTACTAGAATTATTTGTGAAAGGAAATAATACAAGCTCATTAAATATCCATGAAGTTGTACATCTCTGGCAGAGCATTAGCACCACTCCAAATTTTAAAGGCTTTTTTTAAAACAACACCAAAAAAATGCAAATCCCAAAAGTCTGAAATCTGAAGCACTTGGATGAGGGGTTTAATCCCAACACCTGCTGTCCACCAGCTCCCAGGTCCTGCTGGGGAGCTGAGGTGACTGCCTGGAATTGGGCTGGAATGGTGGATAAAGAGCCCTGAAATCCCTCTAAGACACCCCCTGCCCCACAGTTGGATTTTCCTCTCAATTTTCCTTTCTCCACAAGGTAGAGAGACTGTGATTATTTTATAGACTGTAACCACAGCAAGGAAAAAGGTTTTTCTGCAACACTAGCATGTCCAGGAGGGAGTCAATCTATAGGGTTGGGGTCTTTACACACATTATTAGCACAGGAGAGGCCATGGGAGCGTGGTGCTGATCCTCCCACGTGACACGAGCAGGCAGATCTCCCACATCAATTCCCAATTAAACCAGCTCCATTTCAATGATTTTTAAAAGCCTTTTCTAGCACTAAATGGATCTAGTTCTTAGTGAGGAGATTCCATGTCACAGAAATCAATATGTTTAAAAAAACCCCAAACAAACAAGCCAAAACAAACAAAAAACAAGAAAAAAAAACCCCAACTTGTATCGTGTCATTCAATCTGAAAGTCCAGTCAAAAAACCTGAAATCTTTTTATTTTATACTGTAGAATCTTCTAATTTCACGTTTCTGATCTCTATATAACTGCTTAAGGACTGAATGGATTTGGATTGACCAGGATTAAGGGTAGGGCTGGGTGGGAATAACTTTTAGTACCCAGATTAATAATTTTACTTCCTACTATCACAGGAAGTTATTCATCAACATTAATCCTCCCATAATTGCAATTTATTTCCCTGTAAACACTTGTCCAGGGTTATTTTTTACCCATGGAACACCTCTGTCTGTCACACATAGGAAAAGTCCTGTAGCTGACTTATGTCCTGACTAAAGATCCACAAAAAAAATGAAGATATAAAAACCACATCAAAGCTCAAGAGTGACAATACTAACTTTACTACTTCATTCAAATTTATTTCACCCTGGACATAATGGCAGGCACAAATAAATGAGTAATAAAAGGCAGGAAAACTTGCAATGCAAACAGGATGCTAAATAAGTATATAATTCTGAGTTTGGAAACTTCCAAATAGAATTGATGTTGTGCACTCAATGCAGTTGTCTCAAATAGGGTAACACAGAACAGACAAAAAAGGGCTTTAATTGAGAGGTGTCTTCAATATTTGAAATCTGCATCTGAAAGTGCAACTGAAGACACTGATCTTACCTTTCACACCTGTAAATTATCCTTACCTGCAGCACCCAGGGCTGCTCATTCCCCACCCCCCCTTAAAAAGGACAAAATTCCCACACTGCCAGAAATCCCAGGACTACGTTGTCACTTTTAGAACAATTACACCCCATCAGAGTTAGCCCAATGCTAATTTAAATCACTGTGGACACACTAATGGACACTTTTAGTCCCCAATTTTTATGGATCTGACAAACCAAAGATGTCACAGGCTTTGTGTTTGCATCACTACAGAATGTACCAATGCTCTTTTTGAAGAAAATGTCCCAGGCTTTCCAAGCCCCAGTTTCTATCAGCATCTTTTCCAACACCTTCTTTCCATGACCTATAACTGAACTTGGAGGTTAGAAAAGTTCTGTTCAGTAAAACTTGAGTTTTTACATATTTATGCCTCAGATTTTGGAAAAAATCAACATAAAAAATTAACTTCTGAGAAATTAACATCTAAGCTGTAGCTACAAAAAATTCTGCTCAAGCAGTTTAACAAGTCATACTAAAGGAAACCAAATTAACTCATGTCCTTATTTTTGGCTTATAAAGAAGCCTCCAATACAATCTTTTCATTCAGCCATTCTTTTGGTCTGTTCCATGGTATTAATAAGTTCTAATATCTCAAAACTTGTATAAACCATCAAGCACAAAATCCTTGAGAAGATCACAAAAAAATAACTTGCAACAACTGTCAGAGAAACACTTACTGCCAGCCTCCCCTTGCTTCAGGGGAAGGAGCATTTCTTTATCATTTCACTTACAAAAACCTGTTCAAAGACAACTGCCTGATTATGATTTGATAAAGAAAAATACAGCAATCTGAACAAATTTGACTTATCCCTCAAACTGATGGGGTGGATCCACCCCAGGTGTTATTTTATCTCCAGAAGCACGAAGAACTGGTTTCACATGGAAAGGGAGCCAAGCTGTCCTGGTAAACAGCACGAAGCTTATTCAGATTCTGAGTAGGATTTCGCTAGTATCAGTATCTGTTCCCAGAATTATTCAGCACTGGGTGAATGTCCTCCAAGCTGAGCACAAACTCCATCTTCTCAGCACTAAGACCACCAAAACATAAACATTTTGTGTTGGTTCTCATTATACCACTGAATTCTAAAGCCTGTAAGTGATCTGTAATAGGACACATGAAAATTTACATACAACAGGCAGGAAAACCCCAAGCTAAAGGCTTTGCAAACTGCTGGGAGAGTGACTGCACTTATTACCATATCTTTTGATCAAGGATAAAGCCACAATCCTGGATAAAGCAGAAGAGACAAAATAATAATTATGGAATCCTTCACCCCTGTAAACCTCACACAATAATACTCAGTGTTTATGAAACAGGTGCTAACATTAAAGAAACAAATGTTTAACTGTTAGTACTTGCTAAACACAACAGCTTTCTTAAAAGGATTTTTACTACCAACCTGAGAAGAAAGCTGACAAAAGACAAGCAGGGAATCCAGGGATTTAGGGAATTTAGCTCAGGAAACATCCTCACACTGCCTCTACCAACTGGTAACTGTGGGGAGCTATTACAGCACTGTAAAACCTTATTTAGCAAGTAAGTTCTAAGTATTCAAAGACAAAAAAACCCCAAACTTGCATTTCCCCTCCAATGCATTCCATTAGTCCTTGGCTTTCCTGCCTGCATCTTGCCACAGGTTTCAGGCTACTGTCAGCATTAAGTCTGGAAACTATGTAAAGCTCCCAGCCCTGATAAATAAATAAAACCCATCAGGTGCCTTTTGAAAAATCCTAATTTTGCACAGTGTTTTACAGAACCAACAACATTTGCTCTGGAAAGGGTTGGAAAAGAACCCACTGCTCACAGCAATCTGCAACACTGAGACACTTCCATATCCTTCAATACCTAAATTTTAATATTATAGCCATGATGATGGAAAACACAATTCCTACACATAAATTAGTGCCACGTTAAATCTGCTGAGAAATCTGAATTTTTCGTTGTCATTGTCTATTTTCCCAAGTGGTACCAACTAAAACCAACCTGAGTTTGTTCTTTCCAACTGCTGCTGCTCAGAGCCCAGCAGGGCTGAAGGGCCTGGTCCACTTCCCACTGCTCTGCGTGGCCTCATTCCTGCCTGGCAATCTGGATCATTCCAACCACTGTGGAAAAGTGATCTCCCCATGGAAGGCTTGCCAAGCCTCCCCAGCCCTCCCACGCTCACCCCCTGGGAGCTGAAGTTCCCCACACTCCGTGGCAGCTTCGCTCCTCAACCCTTTAAACATCAGGAATTCCAATTCCCTGAAGTGGCCGTTTGGTCCTCATCGAAATTTGAGGATGAAAAAAGATAATTCTGGTCTAATTAAACTCCATTTTCTCCAATCACTGTCTCAGCTAAAAGGACTTAGAATCTTTCCAGGGTACAGAAGGTTTCCAGATGTGCTCAGAGCGAGAGTGATCCATGTCAGTACTCCCAGGTTCACTTTTGGAGATGGATGACAGCGAATGGAGAAAGATCTTCCTCCATGACATCCTTCCCCTCTGCTTTCTGGAATTCAGACAAACAGTTGTAGGACCTCCCTCTGGAGCCCATCTGTGCCAGCCAGGCATCCACCACAGCCAGGAGCTGCAGGTTTCCAGGAACAAATCATCCAGCCCAATTCCTGTGCAAGAATAGGACTTGTCTTGCAGTGTTTGTGTAGCTGCTCTGTTGTTTGGCTACTGAAATTCTCTTTTCATGGCCAGAAGGTGAAAAAAAATAAATAAATGAGGACTGCATCACCTTGCATCATCAAATAAAACAAAGCCCAAACTAGGATTTCAAATTATTTGTCATGCATGCTCCCAGTAATTTGTCCTTGAGGAAAAAAAAAACAAAGGAGGAAGAATTTTCATATTTAAATGCCAGCTTAGAAGCTGAAAATTCAAATATCCTTTAAGAGCAAAGAGAAAATACAGTTGCAGGTAGAACCTGCAGTGATGAATAACTTTCAGTAACAGTCTACAACAGCATCAAATTCCTGTTCTTGACCCTTTCCACTCTTCACCATGAGCTCAGCCTTGCCCAGATGAAAATGAAATCCACCAGAATTTGAAGGATTAAGGCACAAAATAATGTCAATTCATAAATCAAATCCAAATCTAACATTTCAGAAAAATATTCATTCACTTGAAAGCAGTTATGGAAACCTGGTAAGATTTACTTCAGAACAGAAGTGTTTTAATGTTGCAAACAGATATATTTTTTTCACCAAATTAACCAGAAATGAGCCTAAAATAATAAAAAGTCCTCAAACCTTTCAATCTGCATAGTGAGATTTTAAATAATAAAATCACAATTGATTGTAGCTGCCCAAGACTCACTGAACAACATCCAATATCTTAAAACTAAAACACAGCCCTGAGAGATGACAAGTAATGTGTTAAATTCAAGTATTATTCAAAATCATATTCACACAGGAAACCTTCTTAAACCCATCTCTCTATGAATTAAAGAGGCTTATAAATTTCTAGGGATTGTGCAATGCTATTCCAGCAGTAATGGCTAACATGTGACAGCAACTTGCAGGAGCCATTTCAAAAATCAAACTACATTTCCACAGGCCACAGTCCTACAAAGACACACACGGACAGCAATCCTCACTCACTGGGGTAAAAAATACTTTTTCCTATTGTTTGTGGCATTTAAATGTTGTTATTTGTAATCTGAACAAGCCTAAATGCAAGAAGAATAACTGGCAGAGGCTGCTGCAGCCAGAGATCACAGTCCTGCCATGGGAAAAGCTGTTTCTTTTTAGCTTTTAGTCACAGGAAAGCCAAATACTTTTACAACCTGTGCTGTTGGGAGCATAAACAGACTTGCCATTAAGCAATTAACTGGTCCAAGAGGTTCAGACACAACCCTGAGTGCTGGAGCAGACACCACCCAGCAGCACAAGGCCACCGAGCTCCCTCTGCAGCGTAGGATCCGTGCCAGTCCCTTCCCATTTAGGATCAGCTTTCCTTCGAAACAAAGTCACAATATAAATAGTGCATCCCTAGGTCTGGAATAGCTGTTTTATCGTGGATCGCTAAAAAGTTTCAGGAAATGTTACAAACAATTCCAGTAACTGAGAAATATTTACATCAGGAAGTGACAGTTCTGTTCTTTCCAGTTATCAATGACACCCTCCCCAAATTCCCACATTTTCAGATGTCATCTGATCCGTGGGGTTTGCCTCTTGTTGCTTGTAACAAAATACATTAAACACTGTAAACCCCAGAATTTTTTTTGGCCCACAATCACCAAGATGGAGGGGGACACTGACAGGGCTAGAAATGTTTAAGAAAAATAATTTATAAAAAATATTCCAACAAGGATTAATATTTAATGGCAGGAATGGACCACTTTTCTTCAGCCTTGTCACCAAGTAAGCCACTGCTAATCCATTAAGCATATTATGAGTTTGGAGAATTAGACTTAGATTAACAGGGCCACCTCATTTTCCAAAACAAGACTCTATACATGTTTTTTTATTACATCTTTTGTTCTGGATAAAACAGACCCACTATCATTGCATCCTATTTCTTCATAATGAAGCTACTTAAACCTGAGATGTATCTTGTACATCGAGACAGATCTAGTTCAAGAAAAAAGCTTATTTCAGTAGTTTCCAGGAAAGCACTGTACAAATATACTCCAAGAATATTTATTTTTCCATGTTTGACAGTAAAAGTTTATGACAATGTGAGGGAAGGAAAAACTCCTCTATCCCCTACAACCTGCTCTTTAATGTCACAGCACCTAAACTACATCTGCTCATTCAACATTTCCTTCCATAAAAGAAAAATGTTGCTGAACATAAATGGATTATTTCTTAGTTTTGAATGTAAAACCACAATCTGACAGAAAAAAAAGAAGTCCTGACAGAGCATACAAAGGGTATCAAGGTCCCAGCATCTGTTGGCCAAGACAACCAGACAAGGAATAACCTAAAGCCTGGAGGGACTTGGGGCCTGCAAGCAGTGACATAAAGCTCTGTGGAACAAAGTCTGCTTAGCTAAAGCAAGGATTTAAACAATTCTTGCCAAGCACCAGCTGGGAGCGTTCACCATTAGGTTTGCTGATTCAGGGCATCTCATACAGTCCCGTTATTCCTGTTTAAGGTACCAGCAAAGATACAGTATCTTTGAGAACACGCTGCCATATTATTGATATTTAAAACAAAGCCAAATTTAATTACTCCTGAAACAGCAGGGGAGACAGAAAAAGCAAGAACAAAATCAAGAGTGACTTTATGTAGAGGTGATCTTACCTATTCCGTAGGCTTTAGCACAGATCCATTGTAGATTAGCAGCTATTTTTGCTCTGGCTGAATCATAAAGCTCCAAAGGGACAATCTCAACTGCACTATCTGTCAGAGCATCCATTTTTCGTCTGGTACTATCTCCACCCGCACAAACATCAACATCCACCATCTAAAACAAAAACAAAAGGCAGAGACTTTTACACGAGCCGACGATTGTAAAGGCACACAGAAGAGGGGCTGGCCAGGCTGCACACAACAGGCCCGACATCCTTCGGGATTTCCATCGGGAAGGCTGATGTAGCGATTCCAAACCCACTCGGAAATCAAAAGGCATCGGAGCCCGGCCCGAGCATCCCTTTTTGTCAAGGGCAGAGCCTGGCTCGGCGAGCCCCCGGAGAAAGGCGCAGCCCCGTCACCTGCCGCTGGGATAAAGGAAGGATGGGGCTCTCCCGAACAATGCGGGCAGGTACCGCCGCCCCCTCCCCGCCCGCGGGGCCGCGCCGGGGCAGGGGCAGAGCCGGGGCAGCACCTGCGGCTCCTTCCCCCGCCTCGCCCCCGAGAAGCAGCAGAGGCTCCGCGCCCGCACGCCCATGGCCGGGCCGAGCAGCGCCGGGGG
>NC_031785.1:2309339-2315880 GCF_001522545.3 Parus major
CACAGCTCCGGCACACCCACACCCTCATGGGCCCGCAACCATCAGGGACCCACAGCCCCTCAGGGACCCACAGCTCCGGCACACCCACACCCTCAGGGACCCGCCCCACCTCACGGACTCACAACCATCACGGTCCTCCTGCCCTCGCAGCCCTGCCGCCCGCATCCCCTACCCCATCCTGAGGGGCAGGTGGTGAGCGGCCAGGGCTGCCGGGGGAGCACCGGGGTCCAGCCTGTGGGAGTCATGATGGAGAAGGAGCCTCTTAGGTTAAAAATGGGGTGAATGAGAGTGACTTGGGCTGTGTCCCACTCCAGTGACTGTCAGGCAGGTCGTGGCCCTCAACCCCCAGCCAGGGGGAAGAGTGGGGTCTGCAGGGCTTTGGGGAATCAGCTCGTGGGCTGGAGGTGGAACCGGTGCTGCTGAGCCCCCCACCCCATCCTCACCCCACAGGGTCACAACCCCTTGGCTTCTTCACCCAGCCTTCCCTCTGGATGCAGGGAAGCACAGAAATGTCAAAGAAACTGTCTCTCCACAAAAATCACCAGCTGTGGGAACCTTTAGGCACATGATAGATTCCCCTGTACCAAAGCAGTCTTTTCCTTAAGTGCAGGAAGGGTTGAAATTTCTCTCTGCTGTCAGCACGGCTCAACAAAACGTTGGGTTTGTATCAAAAAGTATCAGCAATACTTTTCTTCGTGGTATTACAATGTCCTTCACGATTTGCTGAGTTACTCCCTGCTCACCATTAAAGCACGGTTTTCAGGCCGAAGCCTCATTTACACATTTTATGTTCCTTGGCAAAAAGAGAATTTATTTCCCTGCTTTATGTCACGATTTGTAACAACAGCAAGAAATGTGTGAGAGGTTCAAGATGTGTGGTTTTTTTGCTGTTAGACACGCTCTTGTCTCCCAGCTCTGTCTAGAGGCCGCTGTCCTGCTGCCCACATGGCAAGCGGGGCTCACAGAGTCCTAGAATAGAATCAAGGAATATCCTGAGCTGGAAGGAGCCCACAGGGATCACTGAATCCAGCCTGTGTCCCTGCACAGACACCCCACCCATCTTCACAGGCTCCCTTGGATGCTCTCTGACAGCTTTAGATCTCACTTATCGTGTGGTGCCCAGAACTCTGGGCAGTTTTGGTCACCACTGCCTACCAGGCTCGTGATCAAAACTGGATCCTGCAGATTAGCTCACTTGACAAGTGAGTTTTAGGGCTCGTCTGAAAAGTGAAGCTGCATGATTGAGCTTCGAGCCTTTAATGCCCGTGCTGGCCAGATGAATTATCTTCGTATCCATCTGCTGAAACTATAAGTTTAGCTGCACAACAGCAATAGCAGACTCACCTTATTCTACCTAATTTTGTTATGATTCTCATAAATTATTTTCCTGCTGCATGTAACTGGTAGATTATATGAATTTTTCAGAATCATTAAAGATTCATTTGGGTCTGTCTTAAGATTCCATGTTTATTTCCCTGTGTCTTCTCAAAGTGCAAGGGGAGGGCATTCTTTATGTCACCAGGAAATACAATCTGGTGTCCAAAGGTTATTCCAGCTTCTATCACTCTTCCATATTGCAGGATTGAGTGCAATTAAAGTGTCTTTGCAAACAACTTGCTGGTTGTTTTATAATCTCTGTTTGAAGGGTTTGGTTTTCAACACAGTTGTTACAGGGTGTCGATTTGTGGTGTTATCATCAGAACAAACTGCTCTTGTTCTTAGATTAAGCATTAAGGCCCAATCCAAATCCCCTTGTATTTGAGAAGAATGCTTTCATTTTCATGGTGGATTGGGCATTAGACCCACGGCAGGAACAGTACAGCCCTTGGAACAGGAGACCTGTATTGAGGGTGAAGGTGTAACCAGGAGAAAACTGACCTACTTCTTCATCTGACATATTTTTCCTTGAGGTAAAGAATGGATCCAGTTGTTAAATGTACCAGGAACAAAAATATGCTCTAAGAAGGTGGCAGACAACCCCCACAAAACCAAGCCAGTATCACCCTGACTCCTGAAACACTTGGAATAAAAAAAATGGAAAAAAATTAAAGGGGAGAGCTCTCCTTTCCCAGGCTTCTGCTGCACGTAGGATCCTGGCCTTGGAATTACCTCTTGCTCTGTCCTTTTTTCTCCTTCCTGCACCTCTTCCAGCCTGGTGTGGAATGTACTGCCACTTCTTCCTCTATGGTAATTCCCTGAAACTCTGCTATTGAGGGCATTTGCATGTCCTTAAGTGGAAGCTGAAATTGATGTTTTGGGAAACTTCGTAGGTGATGATGAAGTGGTTTGTCAAGAACTCGGCATCATCCCACACCAGCGTCCTCAAACTTGTCCTGGAGATAAAAAGCCTGCATTTAAAGTGGGAGGGTCACCAGTGGATTGCTAAGTGTGTTTGCTTTTTCCATGGGAAAATAAATGACTCTCCCATATTCAGCAGCAACAAATTCATCTGTAATTTGTGTGCTGCTTGTTTCTTTCTGTGCTCCACTACTAAGCATGCTCCAAGGCTTTTCTTCTGGAAAACCATAATACACTGCTTTTCTACATGAAATAACTTTCCTATTAGTCTCCTGGATTCCTCACGCACTGAGAGTGGGTGTACACGTGAACTGACACAACTTGTCTTCCAGCAGAGCTCTGAGGTTAATTACTAGCAGGCAATTCCTTTGAGAAATCACCATTTTCACACATGAAACCCACTGCAGGTAGCAAAGCTGGACCCTTGTGCTTGTTTTCTGCCATACTGGATAAAACCCTGGGATTTCAGTTTCTTCCACTGTGTTTCAACTATCAATATTGGGAGACTATGAGTAGAATAAGAGCATCACTTCCCAGAATATCTGATGTCCCCAAGGACAGATCTAAATTAATGTTGTAAAAAAAATATATCTTCTGTAAAATATAAATGTGCTGTGGCCTGGCACTTAGATGGTGAAGGATAGGTCCTGGGTATGTAGAGGAAGAGCTTCTACTCCTGGAATGGTTTGGGGTGGAAAGGACCTAAAAGATCATTTTGTTCCAACTCCATGCAGTGGGCAGGGACACCTTTCACTACCCCAGGTTTCTCCACGCCCCACCCAACCTGGCCTGGAACATTTCCAAGGATGGGCAGCCACAGCTTGTCTTCAGCAGCCAATAAAGGCAGGTGGCTCTCTCTGGGAAGAGATTTTCTGCCTTCAGTCTTGCCCAACAGCTGCTGCCTGTGCTCCACTCAAATGAATGAACATTTTTATCTCTTGTCCTTGCAAAACTTCCAAGACAGCCATGAGTGCTGGAGATGGCCCCAGCAGAGCAGCGAGCAGCTCATGCACACTCACAGCCCTGGCTGCTTGCAGCTCTCTCCTTAGGGCTCTATTTTCAGCCCTGGACTAATTTTGAACCCTGCTGTAGCTGCTTCCCTGTGCTTAGTTCTGCAGGGCCTCGTTTGCCCCGGTGCTGAGCATTTAATATCCCCAGCCAGGATTGACTTAGAGCCCGGGCACACCCCGAGGTCACAGCGTGGGGCCAAGGCTGGCACTGCCTGGGGGGCAGAGGGGTCTCTCTCCTCTGTGCCCGTCAGATTTGGTATCCTAAACATATGCACATACTACAGAGATCAAAAGAAAAGTTGCATCTTACTAGAAATCCCAAAAGGAAAAGGAGATGTGGTCAAGAAGACACTTAAAACATGTCCTGGCTGACTGGAGCCTGGGTCCCATCACACGAGGGGGAATGGGGGGTTGGCAGCTTCCTCATGCTTTTGCTGCTCTGACAGCTCCAAATGTCTTTTCCTCTCTTGTACAAAATAGTTTCCTGTGACAGTCCATCACGGAGTCAGCCTCAAGGAGGAGAGAGCAGGATATTATTCTTAGTAATGGAACCGTCACTTCAGTGCCATTCCCAACAGCACAGGAACAGTTTCTAAGGCACAGCACCGCTTGTCAGCAATTCCTTATCTCCAGTCCTGTGGCTCAGCAGGAATATGCAGTGGCAAGGCCTTGTGCATCAGGGAACCACAGGCAACGAGCAACATTTTTCATGTAAATAAAGAAAACAAATGATGTGCAGGTAGTAGGACTCTATTTCATTCATGCTTCTGTATTATTTCAAAGGTAATGTAAATGCAGCTCAGCTGTTATGCTGATGAGTGCAACAAGTTATTCAGATTTATTTCTTTTTCCGTTGCTTGGAGTGTTTGATGTGTATCAAACCCAAGAAATGGGACGGGCAGGGAGCACTGGCAGCTCTGTTCCTCACAGAGAGGGGCTTCCCCCCAGCCAGGGACAAGCCCCATCACATTTAAAAGAATACTTGTGTTCAGCATTTATCTTCAAAGTGCTGTGCAAACATATTAATTAATGACTCTGTTATTGCCAGGGGGAAGAGCTGGCAGAGGGAGGGGTGACAGCTCACCCTGCCTGCCTTCCTTGCTGGGAGCCAGAGCTTCCTTCTCCAGCTGTGAGGAGCGGGATGCTCCATCCCCAGGCCTCCAGGTATCTCCAGCAGTTACAGCTCTGCAAGTGCTGCTGCTGCTGGGTTCTGAGCTCCTGCATCTCTAACAGGAGGGGGTTTGCCTGTAAGATATTTTTATCCATAAGATTATTTATTTTTAAAATCCCTGGACTATGTTTAGGAGGATAATGGGTCAATAGCATTTACAGCCCAGCAGGTTTTCCCAAGAGCCTCATCCCACCATGCCTTGTCATTCCTCAGGCAACCCCAAGCAGGGAGACCCCAGGGACAAGCTGGGTGAGCGCTGAAAGGGTTTTGAGTGTTGTCATGATCTAATTAATGAGCAAATTAGTTGTTTCCATCTTTCCATGTATCTTTGTATTCATTAAACCATTTTTAGCAACCACACTGGGGTAGTGCTCAAACAAATCAGTTTCAACGGGGACTGTTGATTTTCTTTTCCCAGATGATTTCTTTCTAAAATGCATTTTTTTCTTAAGGACACTTTGAGTAAAACTATATTTACCAAAATTGTACAACTATGCAGAGACAGAATGACTTATCCTCAACTTTTTCACCACTTAAACATTACAGGAAATCAATGAATAAGGTGGCAGAAATGGACAAGAAATAAAATCTAATTGGACTCCAAAATGCAACATCTTCCCCCTGCTCCTGTCTGTGCAAGGTGCGAGAGCCCAGAGCAAGATGGAACACACTCAGCATCGTCATCCCAATAAATGCTGTTGGGATTGTGGAGCAGTACAAATCCCTGGCACAGGAATAGCCTGGCATCCATCAGCACGGCACAGAGCCCTCCTCTTGCCATGAGCTGGCACGTGGTTATCCTCAAAAACAACATCCTGATCCCCTGCTAAGCATTACCTTTGGGAATTCACAGCCAACTCAGCCAACCCTTTCCAAAAAGCTGTTACGACACGGTGATTTTACCAAAATGTTCTACATCCATTGCACAGAGGGAGGTGTGCAGGGAACAAATCCGGGGCCGCCTTGTTCCAGGTCCCTCAGGGGATGCACAAAGGCAAATACTGGCTGCCAGGTCCTGGAAAATCCATCCCAGCCACAGGAGGGATGTACCTGACCCAGCATTTCCCATTCCCTGTGGCAGATTTGAGCTATAGTCTTGCAATACAGGGGATATTTTGAGGACAGGGCTGTCATTTCTGGATTTTAAGGCTTCTTCCTCAACAAATATAAACCTTCATCCCTGGGCTGAAGAGCCAGCACAGAAACTCGCTCTGGGTGATTTTGATGTGCTTCAGACCAGCAAAAACAGCCTCAAAAGCAAATGAAAGCTCCTCTAATTCCCTCACAGCAGGGTCTGGCGGGGGTGGGCAGTGCCTTCCCACTGCATTTTGCCTCGTTCCCATTCAGTATTTTTAGCTCCTGCTCTTCTGGTGGGATGCAGCTCCCAGTTCCCCTTGCTGCCAGCTCTGTGCCACAGCCAAAGCCTTCACCTGGCAGCCCTGTCCCCTCCTGCCCAGCCTGCAGAGAGGTGCCAAAGCAAACACTGCCGTCCTCACCCTCTTGGGCCCCAGCCAGCTTGCACGTGCTCTTAAATCTGCAGCCAGAGAAATATGGGAATGTACAAATTAGTCAGAGGGATTGAAACATCTCCATCCTGCTCATCTGGGTCTTATTTACAGCAAGGACTTGACGACTGTAAAATTGAGACTCCGAGGAGGAAACCAAACCATGGCAGAGCCTCTGATCCACCGGCAGCGAGCTCCAGCTGCTGGACCTCAGAGCAGACCCCCAGGACGAGGGGTGGGCAGTGGCCAGCCCGGTCCCCACACTCCTGGCAGGGATTCCAAAGCCCAGGGGCACACGGTGTGTCCATCCCTGCTGCAGAGCTGGGCACAGAGGGGTCCTGCATGCCCTGGGGTGCCCATCACCAGACACCCCCACAATCCCATCCAATGGCTTTGGCAGCTGCCGAGTTTAGCAGAGATGTGGGCAGGACACAGCCCCACAGCAGGACGGGTCTGAGCGAGGAGAGTGACCACAACACCCTGAGCAGTGCCCGGGGATGAAACACAACATGGCTCGGGCTGGTCCCATCCTGCCGGGACAGGGGTGACCCCTCTAT
>NC_031785.1:2316061-2353046 GCF_001522545.3 Parus major
CCCTGTGCCACCCCTGCCCACACGTGTGGGGCTGTATGGCCGCGGTGTCCCTGTGCCACCCCAGGCCCTGCCCACGCGTGTGGGGCTGTATGGCCGCGGTGTCCCTGTGCCACCCCAGGCCCTGCCCACGCGTGTGGGGCTGTATGGCCGCGGTCCCCTGTGCCACCCCAGGCCCTGCCCACGCCTGCTGCCTGCCCAGCACCGCCCTGCCCCAGGCTCCACTCCCTCCCGGGGTCACGACTGGCTGAGAGCAGCCCGTGCCCCTCGGCTCTGGGAACGGGGGTGACGAGACCCCCAGGACAACCAGGAGCACCGGAGAAGGGGGTGTCCCCCATATCCGTGGGGCTGGCACACCGGGTGTCGCTGCCTGTCCTGCTGGGCAGACACACGGCTGCTGTGAGACCCCCACCCGCTCAAAGACCCCCGGGACCAGCCCCTGACCGGGTGAATCCCTCCGGCACTGACTTACCGCTGGCCGCCGTCGACATCCTCGCAGCCTCGGGAGTCGCCGGGGGCTCTGGGCAGCTCCCCGTGGCATGGGAGCCCATGGCACGTCCCGAGGCTCAGCGCCGGGGGGCTCGGTCCCCTGCGCTGCCCGGGAAGGGCTGGGGGCAGCGGGGCAGCTCCGCGCTCCCCGGCATCGCCGGCATCAGCACGGCATCACCACGGCAACTGCGGGCTGACTCACGCTCCTTCCGACTGACATCAGAGATGCGGAGGAGGGGGCCGGGGGCTGCGGGGCGATGCCGGGAGCAGATATTCCCGCTTTGGTTTTGGTTAAAGCCGGAAGGTTTTGTGCGGGGAAAGCTTTCAGATGCAGCCCAGCAAGGCAGTGCCATGCTGGGATCTTGGCCTTTTTTTTGCAGAAGAGCCACGGAGTCAGGAGGGGGAAGATGCTGGAGCTCTGAAAGCTGCCCAGTGCTGGTGGCATGGTGGGACTGGGACAGAGCCAGAGGGACAGATGAGATCCTGCTCCCCCATACAGCTCCTGGACTTCAGCTCCGTTCAAAAACCCCAGCTTAAGGCAACGGGTTGAAAAATGACTTACTTTGGCTTCCCTTGGTAGCAGGAATGGGTGAAGGTCTCCTGGGAGGGGATGCATTGGGCCCCTCATGCTCAGGCACATTTCTCCTGCACATCTTCCCTTGGAACACTGCCCTGCAGTGCCCAGCACATGGTGGGAGCTGAAAAGGGACCTTGCTTGGAAACCAGTCAGGAGCAGGCAGGAATGTTTGCTGGGCACACACACAGAGGGTTCAGGACCAGCACAAACGAATGTTCTACATACAGACATTTTTCAGGAGGATTTGGCAGCACATTTTCTCAGAGCTGGGCCGTGCAGGGCTTCCTCACGCGCTGTCTGATAGCCACAGCCAGGAGCACTGATGGCTCCATCCCCTCCACTCACAGGCTCCCTTTGAGCCTGATGAGACAGAGGAGGTATTTTTAGTGGGATGAGAGTCCTGCACGAGGCTCTGTGCTGAGCAAGGGCAGCCAGTGATGCAGCAGCTACAACATCTCCAAAAAATAAACTTTTATCAACCTCCATGTGAGCAGTCCCCAAGGCACCACAGCCCCAGGCAACACCCGTCACCAGACCCCTCCCAGGGGCTCCTGGGCATCCCTCCTTCCATGAGGCTGGGATCAGGGAACCCAACACTTGGGGCCTTTATTTTTAGCCCAGCAAACTATAAATACAGGCCACGGTAACCCATGGGAATCTGAGTGACTGCTCAGCCTGGGAAGTGACAGCACCAGGGAAGCCCGTGGCTGCCAGAGCTGCACCACCAGGGCTCCAATGGGAAAGGTTCTGTCCTACTTCCAGACACCTGGGCTGGGTGGAAATACTTCAAACCACACATGGATTGGGCTGTACCAGGCATGGGGCTGCTGCAGTGGGGAGAAGGGGCTGCCAGGACGAGTGGGCTGCTGCTTGTCACTGACAGGGAAGGGGAGAGGAAGGATGGGGAAGGTTCACCAGAGGCCAAAGCACAGATTTCAGGGGGGATTGTACTTTTTTCTTTTTTTGGTGAATGTTCCTGTGTGGGAGCAGGGGAGGAAAGTGCCTGTCTGCGAGGAAGCCAGGAGTAGGGGGGTACAGGCACCCCGTGATTCATCCCAGGCAGCCTGGCAACCAGCTCCTGTGTAGGGGAAAACACAGATGGAACAGGGATGCTGCAACACCGATCCAACAGCATGGGAACAGTCAGCTGGTGTCCTCTGAAGGATGGCTTTGAAGGGCTGAACTATTCCCTTCTCTTGCACACTTCATGGAGGAGCTGTGTGGAGCTTTGGGGATCCAGCAACTCACAGTGCCTCACCCCAACTGGGGACAGAGTGAAAAATCGAATCCCCTGTGCCAAGAAATCCAGAGAGTTGTTCAAAACTCCTCTCCAGCCCTTGCACAGTGGGAAGGGGCTGAGGTTGTGCATGGCTGAAGCAGCAGGGTCAGCACAGCCCTGGAGCTTCACAGCTCCAGGAGTTGTCCTGCACAGCCACATCGAGGAGGAGCTCAACAAATAATTCATCCAAACTTGGGGTGCGTGGGAGCTGCTGTGGGTATGAGACTCCCAGGCACAGATTCCCTGGGGAGCAGCCTTTCCTCACAGGACAAATAGAGGTTCACAGCTACATAAATGTGGTTTATGCCCCAGCTACGGCTCATAAAGGCCAAGAAACCACATCATGCATAAGCAGGGCAAGTCTACCATGAATAATTCAGTCTTGGGGTGCAGCAGCAGCCACACACCTGCACAGCCCCAAGAGGTTCCAGCAGCCCTCACCAGGGATTAGGAGTGAGGCCTCTGGAGCCACCGCTCGCACGGTGCACCCGGAGCCCCGGCTGGAACCAGCTCCTGCTCCACACACTGCTTCCCAGAGTGGGAGAGCTCCTTATGCAACTGCTGATGGATGGCTAACAAAACCTGTTGGAGAGCTGGGACTCTCCCTATGACACTGGGGAAGCTGCACTGCTGCATCCCGGGGTGCAGGGTTTGCAGCCCACCTGCAGCTCACAGCTGGGAGTGCCGCTGGAGCCCAGCACCCAGAGCCAGCAGTGACCCCCTGGCACCACAGCTCTGAACTCAGGCCTTTTATCTGGGCACCAGCTCCTCTGCCAGGCATCTGAATCACAGCCCTGGCTTACAGAGCTGGTCACCTCTCTGGGTTTATTTCAGTCCAGTGTGGTCTGGTCCAGCACATCTCGAGTTACTGGAGTCCCCCGCCCCAGCTCCACCAGTGCCCGGATTCCTGGTGACACTGGATCCGCAGGGCTCGGGCTGTGTCCCAGCTCGGGTCACACTCGCTGGCACTCGGACCAAGCTGACACAAGTGCACTGCAGCCCTGCCCTCTTTCCAGCCATTTTCCAGGACCAACATCCAGCTCATAAGTCCTACAGCTGAAGCAAAAGCTTTTGAATTACAAGAGAAAGCGATTTCTCCCTTAATTCTGCTCCAAACCTAATTTCCCTCTACCAAACCATCCCCAGCAGCTTCCAGAGCTGCTGCTTCCTTTGGCCAATTCCTCATAATAAAATCAATTTTAAAAAAAGGCATGATCAAGCAGAGAGCACATGACAGGATTGTCACCAAGGGGACGGCAGCCTGGTCTGAGCTCACTGGGCTGTCAGGGCACAGGAGCTCCCAGGGGAAGCATCTGCTGCTTCCATCTGTTTCACAGAATCCCAGAATGATTTGGATTGGAAGGGACTTTACAGACCATCTTGTTCCACTCCCTGCCACCAGACAAGGTTGTTCCAATTCCCGTCCAGCCTGGCCTTGAACACTTCCAGGGATGGGGCAGCCACAGCTCCTCTGGGCAGTCGCTGAGATCCTCTCCAGGAGAAGGTCCAGAGGAGCTGATGGGTAATTGTACAATATTCTGCTCCTCTTTAAGGGGCAGTGTGACCATGCTCACCAATTCATGGCACAGAGTGAACACAGGGAAGGAGAAAGCCCAGCCCAACCGCTGGGATGGCACCGGCACAGCGCCCATGGAGGGCTGGGAACGGCTCTCGCCACAGCCCAGCGCTGTCAGCAATGGCTCGCCTTGCCAACACCAAGCTGCTTCTCCACTGCCAAGTGCAACCTGTGCTTCCCTTCCCCGCCCTTTGTGGTGGATTTGGGCCCTGCTGGAGGCGGCTCCTGGGCTGGAGCTGCTCCTCATCCCTGCTGGAGCACCCCGGGACACGGCCCTGTGCCGAGGGCGCAGCGGGAGCTGCCGAACACACACCAATTACAGCCCATCCTGTCACTCACACTGCAGCACTTCTTCATTTTTAAGGTGTGGATTTCTGGCCAGACCTGCTGTACCAGTTTAGGTTCAGAAGTGTCATTATCTGATGATACATTCCAAGCTGCTTTAAGGTAATTTTTTTTTGTTTTAATTTTAAATTAGTGGCGAGCTGGACCTTTGAATTGTCCTGCTGCTGAGCTGTGCATTACAGCAAATCTGAGTTAGGGCCTGACACCAAAACCACCTGCATTTAACACCACCACATTTTCCAACGTGATCTGAACATGCAGCATTTTGATGTCTCACACTCTAATCCTCCATCCCTCACGAGACACAATGAAAATCACTCTGAACTCCTCAGCAGTTGCTGTAACTGCTAAATAAACAGGCTGCTGGCAGGTTCCTTGCCCTGAACATGGAAGAAAATGCTAATTAATTAAAAAACCCAACTGCCAAAAAAATCCCCCAAATGCAGTCTACAGATTCTCTCTCCTTTACAGAAATAAGCTCACACATTAACACCATCATCAGTTGCCTCCAAGGTACCCACAAGAGGGGGCCAAGGCTTGGAAGTGTTTCCCAGATTTCCCACAGCAGCGCTGGCACCACGACAGCCAGATGGGAATTTTGGTTATGTCACGTGCAAGTCGCTGCATCCCACCAGCTGCTGCTTGCTGGAGCTGTTTTCCTTAATGAGGGTTCCCTTGTTGGGAAAGAAAAGACTTCAATTTGTCAGTCAACAACTGTCAAGATAAATCCATCTTCAATGGCCTTGGAACATCCCAGGGGATCCCCAGATCGTGTTTCACAAAGCCCTTGTCATGAATCTCCCCAAGTGAAACTTCTGAAAAACAGAGAAGGAACTTCCAGGTGCAAAAGCAGCTGCTGAACCAGGATTTGCTGCACAAACTCTGGATGACCAGATCTCATACCCCACTTTCTGAGAAACAATCCCAGCAAGGAACATCAAACAAGAGGGATCCACAAACCTTTGCTGCTCCTGCAAATGATGGTTCCAAACACCTTGTAATAAATCAAAAAACTTTATTTTGAAGATATATTATAAATGTACAGCACACACAACATCAGTGTCTGGGGTTATGTGTGAGCAGGTTTAAAGCCTCAGCATTCATTCCAGCCCCGGCCATGGGTTTTCCCCATCTCCACACAAAACAATTCCAGCCTGAACAGGTCTGGCTTTGCCAACACCTCCCTGACTTCCAGGAATATATTTCAGAACACAACAGCAACTGCTTAAAATGATCACAAATTAGCAGCATTCCTTGCTTTTGGCCTGGAGGATTTCTGCAGGGAGCAAATCCTGCTGGTTTTCCTGCTCAGGGAGAGGTCAGCGACCCACGCGAGCGTGGCCAGAATGAATCCCAAATTCCACAGGCTCAGGGATGTCTGCCCTAGTTTAAGCTTCAGAAAAGTAATGTTACACCTTAGGAAGAGCTGTGCATGCCACACACCGGCATCAGAGCCAGATCAAAGTTATCCTACGTGGTACCTAATTGTTGTATACACAGGTGAAATGAAAAAGTGTGAAGTCAGTACCTTGCAATGTAATTTTAGTGGTTCTGCCTCGTGGGAAGTGCTGGGTAGCAAATCACATTCGTGTACAGTTCATTAAGCCATGATAAAAATATGCAAATTAAAAATCTCTACAGGCCTCTGTTACCTGCTGCAACAGAGACACTTGGGTTTGTGGGGCTTCGTTTAAAACGTGATCCAATTTCCTCCCTCTCCCCAGAGCACGATATAAAACTATACCCAAATTCAGTAAGAATTTAATGCATTTACATTTACTGAAGTTCACATGCTGCAAACAGGATCTGCATTGAAGATCTTCAAATCTAGGGCAAGAGGTCCTTAAAAAACCCTTTTGCTACACCTGGATGTGGGGATGGAGGTGAGAACCACCATGGGAACATTCACATGGATGTAACACCCTGTGCAGGGAGGTGGGATTGCCCCCCACTACCCTGCCACAGCCAGCACAAATCCTGAGGAGGAGCTGGCCCAGAGAGGGGGATCCAGGCAGGATCTCCAGCCCCAAAGCTCCAGGACTCTCATTTGGATGGAAACACCAGCCAGAAGCGCTGCTGTTCTGTTGGGTAATAGAAAATGGTATTTATTATCACAAGTAGAAAACCAGGGTGGTTACTTTGGATGAAACACCAGCTATCCTGTGCACAAGCCTTTGGGAAAACTGCCACTGGAGCAGAGATGACAGTCACCTGTGCCTCTCCCACAGGCAATGTTTGCTGACAGTGTCGCTATACATTCGTTTGGTGCGATGCTTATTTTGGTGTGAACGCCTAAAAAAAGTAATTGTAACAGTCCTAACTAAAAAGGATTTCAATAACCACTAAAAAGTTGCTCAGATATGAAAATCAATCTCTGAAATGCGAGTTTGGTTCCGGGAGAGGAGGAAGCAAAGAGGGGGGGTGGGTGTCAAGGTTTGGGTCAGGTCTGTGACAGGGGCTGCCAAGAAGCAGCCAGGAGCTGGAAGTGTTGGAACTCGTGCAGGAGAGAACCTCACACCTTCCCAGAGGAGGAATGCCCTGATGGCTGCTTTGGGAACTGTGCAAGTCAATTTTCCAGCTGCATGGAGAACACAAACGTCCTTGAAATGGTGCAAAGCCCAGCGGGGTCATCCCGTGTGACCATTCCCATGGAGGGATGCAGCAATCCTAAAGGAAGACTCATGTCCCTGCTCACCAGGACAGGAGGAATGGCAGATTCTTTGGGCTGGACCAGGGAGAGAGGTTCAGTAAGAGAGTTACACTAGCTTGGGCTCACAGGTCAGGACAATCAAGGTCCAAGCTGTAAAGTAGCCACTGGCCTTTTTTCCAAATACATCCCTTTAAATGCTTCCCCCTAAAAAGACAGTATAAATACGAAGCCCTGAGAACAAACTTCCATATAGTACATTGCCATTAAAAAGATCAGTGTTTTGATGACACAATTTTAAGTTAGATATATTTCAATAAATAGCTGGCTACTTGCAAGAGGCCTGCAACATCAAAAGGTACAAAGCTGTCTGGCTACCAATGGGGCAAAGAGCAGGAACTGTAAGAATCACATTATTAGTCACCCACCACCCCGTCCCTTTCCTGCTCCACCTCACAGGCTTCCAAATACTCCCTTGACCATGTTAAGAGAAAATTAACTCTGACATGTCTGTGCTAGTTTGAGCTTGAACACCCAAAGTGCAAGCACAGGACCCAAGCCTGTCAATCCTCACTGCTGGGAGCAGTTCTTCCTCACAAAACCTGCTGGTTTTATTTAAGAAAAGTCTATCCCATGTGTTCAGGGATCTCTCACTGCCCCTTGGAGCAGATCCCCCATTCCTGCACCCAGGGACAGGACAGCTCCTCACCAGGCAAAGCCACACACGTTCTTTGTGCTCCATGGCTCCAGAGCGGTGACATCTCAATTTTTGCAGGTTTTCTAAAAACTGGGCCAATCTGTGCCTCTCCAAGCACAGTGGACTCAACTCCCCTCTGCATTTTCTGGGATGAAGCAGCAATCCCACCCCTGGGATGACAGGACACAACCTGTGGTGTAATTGAAGAATCAGCACCACTGATGTCTTAATCAATTCCTTCAACCTCAGGGGAGTTTTTGGTGGGTTTAAATCAACTCCTGTGCCTTGCTGCCAACACCACACCTCCTAAATTCTGGTCTCCTTCAGCTTTTGGCCACTGCAAACTTCAGTTCTCACAAGCCATGTTCTCTGTTAAAGCCATCCCAAACAACACTTCAGCTGTGGAAGTGTTGAGCTCTGGAATAACAAATTCCAGAAATAACCACATCTTCTCAAGCCTCCCAGCATCCTGAAATGCAGAATTCCTTTATCTCCACGGTCTCCCAACTGCTGCTGCTGAACCTGGGCATTCTCACCTTGTACCATATGAGGATAATTTGTTTTACAGGTGTTTCCCCCACACTTTATAACCAGTTCAGTTCTCTGAGCACTTTTATCCCTCTGAGCTCCACGGTCCAACCATGGACTCCTGAAATCAAACCCAGCATTTCCCAAGCCTTTACATTCTTCAAGGGCCACAGCTGCACCAAAGGATACATTTGTTAAATCTGAACCTCTCCTTATCCATTCAGAAGCCAAAAAACCTCCCACCAAACTACAGGGTGGTTTTCCCCAACTTTTCCTCCTAAAAACACTCATTAAAAGGAATATTAACCAGAATCCTGACTGCAGAGAAGGACATTTCTCTCTAACATTAAAAGCTTCAAGCAGAAGAGTCTTCTGGTATTATTACAGGAAAAAAGCTTCAGGAGTAAGCAAAAAAAAAAGGGATTAAATAATCCAAACCTTTCATAAGACCACAACATTCAGACACAGCTACTCATGAGTGGCTGTGCTGAGCTCACTGGGGTGCAGGATCAGGCTCCTGGCTTCAGTTACAGGACAAGGTTATAATTTCATGTCATGTTGTCAGTCTATTCTTAGCAAGAGCCCACAAAAATGGTTTTACTGTCCAATTTGAACAGAAGAAGCATCTCTATAAAGTTTGGAATTTCTAAATGTAGAAGTAAATATTTCAGCAGTCATCAACTGTAAAGCTTAATAAGAAATTACAAAATAAAAAAAAAATAAAAGAATCCTGGGATAGTAAGACAAGATAAAATCTCAGGTGGTTTTGATTTCCCCACCCTTCATATTAATTATGAGAAATTGGCAACTTCAGTGCCTCAGCTGCATAACAGCACAGAGCAGATGCCAAGTTCAGGCCAAAACTTGTTGTAGGGTTTCGGGTTGCATCTTGCTGCATTTTTGTTTAAAAAAACTCCAACTGCACACAAATCCCTCCCACACCTCAGAGGTGACTTGCAGAGCTGCTCAGGATCTCCCTGTTTGACAGAACACTTTTGTGATGTTGAAGGACAGGGTCTCCTCCTGGTTTCTCTGCAAGATTTGCCTCTTCTGCCTTTTCTGCAGGGCTGTGAAGCACAAGGCATGGCAGGGATGATGACAGATGTCAATCACATCTCACTAAGTTGAAAATAAACCCCTTTTTTTAGCAGACTGCTAAAAAAGTAACACCTGCAGAGCTCAGTCAAAAACACCAGCTGGATATTCACAGTGAGTTCTGTTCTTAATAGCTCAGAAATCCTCTCTGAAATCTCAAATCACTCTTCTGGCAAAATAGGAAAGACCCAGCCTGACATTCTTGGTATGACCATGGTAAAAATAAGTATAAAGAAAACCCACTTCTAACTCAAAGACAGCAATTTCAAGCATGCTTTAAATACCTTAAACAAGATTAAAAACCTGTGCGGTTCTGCTGCTTTACAGAACACCAGCAACCCCCCCATGCAATTCAGCTGCTTTTTTTTTTTTTGTAAACAGAATAAAACTCCCACAAGCCCCTTGCCAAAACTGTGCACATAAAAATGGGGGAAAAAACCACTATGTGAACATATCCCTCCTTGCAATGGGATATGGCAGAGTGTGAGCTTAGGAATTGCAGCCCCTTGGGAATCCAAGTCTTGATGTGGTGAATTCTGTGGTGACAGAGATCCTGCACCTTTATGGTACCTGACAGAGAACCTCCTGCAAGGACAACCCCAGTGGGACTGCAACAACACTAATGCAGCAAATAAATAGGAAAAAGTAATGCTACTTATTAGAATTCCATCTCTGAATGATTCTGCTTAAATTAGAATGCCAGATAAACAAGCTTGGATAGAAATGTGCTTGCTTTCCCAAGATTTGGGCTTTTAAAAAACATTTCCTAAGAATCAATTTCTTTTTTTTTTTTTTTTAAAAAGCAGTTTTTCAATTTGATAAGAGCCATAAATTAATACTGTATGGAGATGATTAATAACCTATGCTAGTGGTCAGTGACCTTTTGTAAACACCAGCCAGATCCTAGAAAAACTGGCCAGAAAACTGTCACAGGCCTTTTGAACGAGCAATATTTCTTTCCAACAATCAGATTCTTAAGTGTTTTCACAAAACCTTTTTCCTATTTTTTTTTTATATATATACTTTATTTTAAACCTAATACCTGAAAACATAAACAAATCCTCAAACCTTTTCCACTAACACTAAATCCACAAGGCAACTCACTCCTGTTGGCCGTAACTACGAAAGCTCTCGTGTGAGAGACCCCTTCCAGCCAGGATCTCCCCCCTTCCCTCCCTCCCTCCCTCCCATCCACCCCTTCCCAACCATCCAGGCACCCTCCTGTGGAGGTGGAGGGGGAGTGAGGGGCAGGGGGAAGTGGCACAGTGCACTGGCAGCTCCCTCTACGTGCGATTCAGTGTCTGGAAGATTCGGGAGATCTGTAACATCACCGGCCCCGTTTCAGGATCGTTCATCCACTGAGTGCTGTTCAAGGGGTTTTCAAGCATATCCTCGAAGGCTGCCAACAAACAGGGATTGTAACAGTTAGTCCTCCAGTGTTTGGGAGCTTTCAACAGCAGGACAGTGAGAAACAGCTACAGCTCAAAGGCAGTGCCCAGAAATGGTGGGGATACACGTTGTGCATTCCCAAGGGTCCACAGCCCCAGTGATGCCACAGGCTTTGTGCTCTCCTCCCTTCTCAGCACTAAACTCACAGCAGTGATTAAACACTCGGCCTGGATTACAGGCCAGCCCACAAAACCTCAAGGACATGGGCCTGAAAAGGTAAAGCCTTAACAAATGTGTCCAGGCCTTGGTCTCCAGGATGATGCCATGAAATTTATCCATTCCTGAACCCTCTCCTGCAGCTCCACTCCTCTGGTCAAAGCTTTTTCCACATCCCAGCCTGGATTTCTTGCACCAATATCCTTTTCCTCCCTGGTACTTGACCAAGACAGCTCATGGGAAGCACAGTCACCCCTTGCCTGTTCCCTGTGCTGTCCTATGGATCCTCTGGAGAGGAAATCAAGCCAGCAGAAGCAGCAGCAGATGTGCCAAAGGCTGCACAATGCCAGCACAAAGTGTAGCCCCCTCAGCCTCCAAATCTCAGCACTGTATTTTAATAGAGGCTCCTGAAGCCACCAGAGAAGCAGCATCTTGTTCCTCTTTCCTGATGTCTGGAGAGTCAGGGATGTCAGGGAGGCAGAAAGGGAAAGATTGGCTGTGCAGAAAAATTACCTCAATTCTCAACAGGGACAGTGGTCCAAATATTAATATTCTGTCTTTACAATAAGCTTTGCTGTTTGTTTGCCTTTTTGTTGTTTTCTTTTACTGTTTCTAGTGTTGACTCTTCTACTCATGCTGAAGGAACCAGACAGCCACTGCAAGAGCTGAGCTGCAAATCTGGTAGAGGAATGGGCCAGGCACTGATTTAAGCCCTTTGACAGCCACTGAGCTGGGCTCCTGGACATTTGGAGCCAGTCATCACAGAATGGGACTAAAAAAGCAGCTGCACAGTCACCAAAATGTCAGTGTTGTAAGAGCCTGGCCCAAGGTCAGGGTTAATTTTCCCAGGAGTGTCAGTGCACAAAGCTCAAGTGGGAGCTGGAAGTGCCCAGCACCTCTGAAAGGCTCCTCATTAATACCTTGCTCAAGGTCATGTAACTTGCCTCCAGGAAAGCCCAAAATAAAACCCAGATCTCCCCTTTCAGCACTTGAACTATTTTCTTTTACACAGACTCACAAGCTTAAAACTAAAGATTTATCGATATTCTGTAAGGAACTCATTAAATGCAAACCCTCATTATTAAAACCTGTGACATAAGCAATTTGCAGATGTATCATTAGTAATATATTCTCTGATGTTCATCCAAGCTCCACAAGCTCCTATAATGGCATTTCATTTTCTATTTATATTCTGAGCTGCAGTGTGGAACCCCTGTTGGAAATGAAGAGACCATTTGTTCAGAAATCAGGAGTGGGAAGGTTCTGCTCTTGAATTATTTAAAGACTTGCAAACTCTCCTAATTACATTTAAAGTAGTATTTTTAAAGGCTCTGTTGAATGAGCTGTGCACACAGCCTTTATTTAAAAGCATTGCTTCAGATAAGTTATGAAGCCACAGATTAAATGCAGAACTTTTTATATCTACATAACAGAGCCAGTCATTGTCCTGTGTTGTCAAAAAGCAATTCCTCAGGGATTTGAGCTCTGTCAGGCTCCTCAGCTGGGCAGAGGCTGTGCCCACAGCCTTTCTGACCCTGAGCACACAGACTTTACCACAGAGCTCAAACCCAAGCAAGGGGAAGGGTGTTTTCCCATTTTATCTCCATTTTGATAGGCAAAGCCTTAGCTCAGCCTTCTTGTTTGGATACTTTTCCACAAGTTCTCTTCTGTCTCAGTGATCAGGTCTCACACACAGGGAGCTGCACAGCAGGAGACAGCCTTGTTTTTTCTGTGAAATAATCAGAGTCCTAGACAGACATTCCTGATTTTTCCCCTCATGGCCAAAGGGATCACACAAAAGGTCTCCTAAATCCACAAAAGCACTGCAGCCAGCAGCTATTAAAGTTCTGAGTTCAGCAAGTGCAATCCTGGGGAATTAGAATCATTTCTGGGACAGCCCCAAGGCCTGCTCTGGGCTCAGCTGAGCTGCAGGATGAAGCAAACAAACAGCAGAGCTGCTGCAAGTGAGGAAAAGGCTCCAGAGCTGCCCCTGTCCCCCAAAGGGAGCTGTCATCATAATCTCTGCTTTGATTTCCTGGCAAATCCAGCAGGAGCCTACACAGGACTTACCTAGTAGAGTTTTAGGGTTGGTGAGCCCTAATTGTACCACTGGGTTTTCTAAGATGGCTTGGAAGAGAGGGCTGTTGGTGTCAATGCCCTTATCTAAGTCCTCAGGAGAAGGTTTTCTGTCTCCCAGCAGCCACTCACACTGAAAGAAATCAGCAGGAACATCAGATTTCATTAGAACCAAAGCATCTCTACTCAAAAGTTTTGTTAATGTGGCATTTTAAAAATACTTTTCCCTCTCCCAGTTAAAGCCTGAGCTATACATTTCTTTTCACACATTCATTTGTACCACCCAACCCAATATCCTCTCTCCAACAGCAGCCAGCACTGGATACTGAAGAGAGGATTCTCTGGCTGTCAGCTGTGTCCACAACATTTTCCTTAATACATAGCAGGGGACTAATCAATCTTGGAAAAACTTCCTGTTTTCTGATTCCAGAAACTGTGGCAGCATTGCTGCCAAATGGTCATTTACACTCTGCATGACTTGAATCTATCCTGGATCATTTAGTCCTGTCCTAAGCCAGTCAGTCTTGGGAATACTTTCTCCTTTCTCCTTTCTCCTGAGAGCACAAACTTCTGCAGACTGTGGAGAGGGAGTTTCCCAAAAGCTTTCTGAAAACCCAGCCTCAACCTCACAAAGCCCAAGCTCCTCTGAGGAGCCCAAACCCTTTGTAGTCATTCCAGTTGTGTATCCAATTTCAAGGAGGTACAGAATTTGTGCTCCTGAATCTCCAGTAGGAGATGAGTTTATGACAGATCAAAACATGATCCAGTTCAAGGATGAGAAGCATCAGTGGGACAGACCCTGGGAGCAGCAAGGGGTGGGAAGGATGTTGTACTCACAGCTGCGTTTTGCTGGTTGTTGTTCACTCTGAGTGCATCCACCACTTCCTTTTCATCAAATCCCATCTCCATCAGGGCAATGACAGCCTAGAGCAGAACCCCACAGCTTAATAAATGCTACATTTAGAACAGAAATGACAGCAATCATATCCCTTCACCTTCTGTGCACAGCTTCACGTGAAGTAAAACCCCCTCGTTATTTCCATATGCAGAGCACTCAGTAATTTTATTAGCAAAGTTTTCAAATATTCTATATCAAAAGTGTCTTTATTATGGAAGAAAAAAAGAATCTTAGGCGTGAAGGCAGTTCCTACCCTCAACACTGGAGGCTAAATGCAAGACAAAGAGCAAGTGTACTTAGAAAAGAGAAGGAAAATGAGGGGAAAAAAACTCATTTTGGAACTCCTGTCACAAAACTCTTGTTCACATCTCACTGACAGATCAGCCTTGATGTGCATTTGTGGTTCTATTCACCCCATTTAATTTCTTTTCCCAAATTCATTATACTGCTGGTGAGTGTGATGGATTCAGACAGACATATCCAGACAGTGGCACGAGAATCTTTCATTGTTTAGAAATTGCACCTGGGCCATCAAATGCATTTACAGCTCTTAACCCAAATCTCAGAAGAGCCAGTTGTAAACCCAAGGTGCCAGGTGTCACAGAGCCCCTCCTGGAGTGCTCCCAGTGGGAGAACAACACATTGCCACTGCAGTTAATGCTGTGTTCTAAAAAAAGGGCAGCTTCTGTCCTTGCTGCAAGACTTCAACCTGCTGCTGGTACTTTTCCTTGTTCCCTAAAACAATCACGTTCTTCTGTCCTTTCCATAGACCCATGGAATGGTTTGGGTTGGAAAGGACCTTAGAGATCATCCAGTTCCCACTCCCTGACAGGAGCAGTGACACTTTGCACTAGTCCAGGGTTTTCTGAGCCACATCCAGCCTATTCTACAGCCAAGGACCTACTCCTGTCCTGCCACCCTTCCATCCCTGCAGTGCTGCAGTGAAAACAACAATGCTGGAGCTCACTTCAACCCCCTCAGAGAGTTTCCAGGTGCTTTCCATGTAGATCCTGCTATCCCAGACAGTAATGCATTCCTTAGGTAAAATCCCTGAATTTAAACACTCCCTAAATACCTCCACTGAAATACTGCCAAGCCAGCACAATACCCATCTACCCAGAGGCCCCATTCATTTATTAACTAAACATTTATTTGCATTTCATGGTGCCCATGAAATCCCTCCCAATCCCATCAGTTCCACAGGGGATAAGCAGCACCCACCCGTGGGTCTGGACGAAACTCTCTTTTCCTCCGGATCTTCTTGAAGATTTCCGTCAGCTCATCCTTGGCCTCTTCCCCGCCCTCCTCCGAGCTGGGACCTGCAGCTGCCTCAGCAGAGGAGGCTGCACCTTCAGCTGGGGCTTCTGCAGGAGCCTGACCTGGCAGAGGAGCATCCACAGAAGGGTCATCAGCGTGTTCTATCAACCACTCCATGGCCTGGGTCACTGACATGCTGGAAAACACACGGGAACAGCGCGATGAGGAACGCGACAGCAGCGCTGCACGTGCATTCCTTCATTCCCATGGTGGATGCACCTGCAGCTTAATTAGCACCTGAAAACCCATAAATAAAGTTTTGGAGCAAATCTCAGAGCACCTCAGTTCTCTGGGGAGAATTGTCTCTGAATCTGGGAAAAAAGAGGCTCCAAGTCCAGCTTGGACCTGCAATCCAGATTTTAAAAGGCATTTCTGAGGGAGTCACTTCACTCTCTGCAGAATCTGCTTTGTTTCCCAAAGGAGCATTGGCTGTTTGCAACTGTGGACAGAACTGCCAACAAAGCAGGTTCCAAATTTGCATTGGAGCCACATCTCAGGTGCCAACAGCTCTGTTCCTCAGGGAGAGGGAGTGGGACACCGTGGTGTGACACCAGCACTTGCTGTGCAGTGTAACTGCTCCAGCTAAGGGATCCTCAGAGTTCCCAAACACATCTTCCCAACAGGTAGAAAGGAAAGAGCAAACACAACAATTGTGCAAGGAATGTGTAATTCCATTTGACACACAGGAATTATTGCATGTTCATGGCAGGGGAAGCCTTTGCCTATTTGGCATTTCTGTTACAACATGAGACCTGCAGGACAGCAGGGGAGGAATTCTTCCTGAGATACTGGAAAAGTGTGACTGGAATATGTTGTGGCCTCTAGCACCAAAATTTTTCAAGAATGGCCTAACAAATCCCTCTGAGGAGTGAGGCAGTACAGCTGGCTGTTCTTGGGGCATGAGAATGAGAAGGGCTCTACACAACCTCCTATTTCACTGCAGTTGCTCTCTGGACTTCACAATACTATTGGAACTTTTTAAAGATCAGTACCAAGTGTACTTCTACAGCTGAAAGACCAGTGTGGATGAGCTAAGTTTGCCCTTTCCTCTGTAAAATCTGACTTTGAAAGCTGAAGAAAATACAAGTTTGATACATGGAAACAGTGCCAGCCTGGCAGCCCTGTGACCCACAGAGCACATCCAGCCCTGATCCCCCTTCCCTGTGCCACCTGCACTGAACCTGAGGCAGCACTTACTGCAGTTAATGCTTTCTCCCACCTCGACTGAGGTGACCCACATAAGGAGACAAAAAAGATGCAAATCTGTGTTAAAGCACAAGCAGTCAGAGCCAGGCAGGTGCTGGAACACTCACTGGTTGAGCCGGAGGGCTTTGACAGCTCTGCTCTCTGGGAAGCCCATCTCAGTGAGCTGGCGCAGCGCGATCTCGTCCACCCTGTCCTCCTCATCCTCATCCAGCATGGCTGCACACACACAAACAAAACAGAGCTCAGATTCACTCCAGGCTCACATAAACCCCTGTGTCAATGCAATGGCATGTGTGAAGTTCAACCCCCATTCTCTCTTCCATCCCTTCCTTTGTTTCTGCCCCCAGTTTGCCACCTCATCATGTAATTTGCTGCACTCAGCTCGCTCTGGCTCAGATTGATTCTTCCAGGACAAAGACTTTGTTCAGATGTGTTCAAGATCTCAAACAAAAGGCCACTAACTCTCACATGACCACGAGATTTCCACACAATTAAATATATGAGAATCTTTGAAGATCTATTAAGCATTTCTCTAGAAATTAAGTTGGACCTGGCTGCAGCAGATCTCAGGGATGAGCATTTCCTGCCAGCCCAAGAGCCACCATTTCTCATTTTACCACATCCTTGTGAGTTTTCAACTATTCTTTACCATCCCTACTAATAATTTTTAAATGGAACTTCTCACCCATCCCAAAGGGACCTCTTATATCCATGACTTTTATCCACAAGGTGAAACATTTGCCACAAAATTTTCAGCAACTTTGCTGCCACATCAGTGTCTGAACTTCACTCTGAGCCCAATTCCTACGCTCCAAAAACAAATTCCCAGGACTGAACTAGCAACTCTAAAGATATGTTCATACCATTTGCCTTCTTAAATAGTTCAACTGCATCAGGGTTCAGTGCTAGCAATTTCTGTGCAACTTCTATGAGAGACACTAAAATCTTCCGGAGCTCTGTCTGGAACTGCAAGAAAGGAAACTGTCAAAGCATTTAGACAGGAAGTTACCAGCCATCAGTGAATCTTAATGTATCTATTGTTAGTAACACAGCAGCAGCCTGGCCCTCTGTACACAAAGTTGCTTTATTAGGGCTTTATGTTCATTGTTTAGTCTCTCAGGAGGTCTGGGACTTTCCTGTGAAGTGTTAGAGGGAAGTAAAAGCTCCTGGGCAGAGAGGTCCTTCTATTTCTACCACACCCTATGGGCAGTGGTCAAGGAAGGGAAATAAACCACAGGAAACCCCTGACTTATTTAAGACTGAATTAAAAAAAATCCCCATAATTTCACATTTTCCAGATCTTGAATATGCTCTGAGGCTTTTTCTAAGCACAAACAAAACATTCTGAAGCACAATTTAGGACAGTATTATCATTAAATACCATGAGCCGTGTCTAACCCTTAAGCTATTTAATACACATTGCAGGCATCTGAACCTCTCTTATAGAGGAAAGAGAGCTGTATTTAATAAAAAATAATACCTAAATGTAAAACAGCCTGACTGGATATTGGTGTGTGAGTTAAGGCAGATGCAGCACTTACATCCCTCATGTTGTGGTGGGTCACGGTGCGGTCCACGCTGCGGGCAGGCAGGTTGGCAGTGGCTTTGAGGATGGCATCCTTGTCAGGAGCCTTCTGCTCCTGCTTCCTCTGCAGGGAAGAGAACAGCAGCAGGTTTCATAACCCATTAGCCACAGAACACAGCACAGAGTTTCATATTCCTCCCCAAGACACCAAGCAGTGCTCTGTCACTTGTAATGCCATGGATTAACAGCTCCAGTGTCATCCTGCAATTACAGAGCTCAACTGGGCCTGTTGGGCTGCCCCACTTTCAGTCCTTACAGCTAAACAAGCAGGGAAATTCCAGCATAAAGAGGGACAGTGATGTATCCCAGAGAACTTGGAGGCCTCTGAGTTTATGTGATACATCAACATGCATAAACACCATCCTGACCCTCAGGAACAACTCCAACAAAGCAAAATAAAACAGTGAGGGGCAACATTCCAGCTCCAGAGGTTGGTTAGAGGGTCACAAGCCAAACAGACCTGAAGGCAGAAGACAACCTGACAGCAAGCCAACATATTTCTTTGGGTTTTCTAACAAACTAAGGCACTTGCTGAACTGTATTTTAGTTATTAGACATTAGTTCAAAGATCAAATCTATAACATTTTCACATTATTTTAAGGCACATGTTTTCAGAATGACAGTTAAAAATGCAAAATCAGCCTCCTCTAAGTTTGGAAGAAATAGAAAGCAATTCCTGTAGAATTTACCTGGCAGCATCTGCCTCTCCAAGGACAGTACATCACAATAGCCCTTCCACATATCATCAATAAAGCAATTAATCCAAAGTGTTTCAGACTCACCTTCTCCTCTGCAACCACATCTGCCATCTTGGGGAGCAGCGTTGGGGCACGCTTCCTGACCAGCAGCAACACGTCTGTGAGAGAAGGACAGTGCCACAGGTTAGAGAGTCAGGGAGAGCAGCAACTGCAAGACACCCCTCAAATTCAACTGTTCCTGGAGATGAATTTTGATTTAGTTCCATTTATTTAGCCTCCTATGTCAAAGCAGAGAGAAAATCTTAAAAAGGTGTGGGATTTGCCAGATGAAACCCAAGCTCCTCCTTCCAGCCTGACAGGATTCAAAGCCAGACAATCTCACCTCTGTCCTGAATGTTCTCTTCCAACACTGTTTTTGTGTCTGTCAGCACCTTCTCAGAAGTAGCATGGATCAGCTTATGATGTGTCACAGTTTTGGGATCCTCCAAGCTGCCAGGAACACACTGCAAGAGACAATAAACACAGCAGATCAGCGATGCCTGGAGAGGGCTGACCTAGAGCAGAGGCTGGACAGAGTTCAGAATAAAGCAGGGATTTATTGAAAGGCCTTAAAGGATACACCTTGGGCAGTACAAGAGCCTGGCCAGGGCTACCCCCAAGATGGACCCAAAATGGTCACAAAAAATGGTCATGAGGTCTCAAATTTTTATAAGTTTTTATATATCAGGGTTAATTGTCCAATTACAGCTTCAGATTATGAATCTTGTTTTCTCTCTTCAATCCACTGTTGTTCATGCTTTTGGGCCTGAAACTTGTAATGATTGTCCTTGGTATCAAGCTAAAAAAGGAACTGTTTTGAAGACAGCTCACTAACACTTAATACAAAGCTCAAAACCACACACCTAGAATGTGAAAAATATGAAAGCTAAAACTTAAGGCATCATCAGAAAACAGAAACCACTTGGCACTCAGGATTCTCCACACACAAACTCTGCATCATCATTTCCTGGCTTCTCAAGTGCTTAAGCCAGGGTCAGTACACATAAAGCATTTTATTAAAGAAAATGAGGTTTGATTTGTGCCTGTGTGAGTGGATTTGTGCTTTCTCAGGACATCTCACTAAATTCTGGAAGTGCTGGAGATTTGGAGCAAAGCAAGGATGCTCCAGGACCCACTGCTATGTTAATTCTGATCACAGAGGTCCCTCAGAAACTGGTTTCACAAAATAAAAATGCAAATCTACCAAGAGCAGCAGTGTTTTACAGGAGGGAAGGCTGGAATGATGCATGTTCTCATTTGGAGTGTCCAAACAGGAAAGACTCCCTGCTTCACCTCATAATTATTATTTACTCTCAGAGTAAGCAAGGCACTGCCAGCAGTGATTTTGGTTTATCTGACCTTAAACTGGGCAGTTTCTGCACCTTGTTCCAAGCTGAAATCAAGAGATTTGGCTGCTGGAGCCCTAACCTGGGCTCCTGCTGAAAGGGCTGAACCAAAGTTCCATTCACAGCTCTTCCTCCCAACCATAAATAATCAGAATACAATGGATTTTATTTTTTTTTTTTTTTGGTGCTCATTCCCTTATTGGAATTCTAAACTGCATGTCAATTAATTCACCAGGAAATCAGTTCAAATCCTAAAAAAAGAGTGCTCACACAGGCCTTGAGCTGCCTCCTCCTCACACCAGAGTGGCTCCAGATGCACAGTGAGAGATTTCAGGAACATTATTCCATCAGTGCATCTAGAGGCTTCCAATTTGTTTGAGTGCAAAAAAGAAAAGCAAAGTGCTTGCAATTCCAGAAAGGCAAAATTAGAAATAACAACATGTAATTGCTGCTGCTGTTCTCACCACAAAACAGGACACTTCACACTGCCATTCCCTGCTCTGCTCACAGCAAACAGCTTTTAATGACACTTCTAAATGTTCTACCAAGCCACTTTCACCGTGTCTGCAGAGGAGTGTTCACCTTTTGTGCAACACAGCCATTCCCAGAAATCCCACTGAAATCCCTAATTGTGGTGGAGCATTTAGTGCTGTTCATCACCAGCCTCCTGCAGAGGAGCCTTTTTAGTCCATCTTCACCTTTCCTGCTGGCTGCCACTGATGGAAAGCTCAGCTCCCTGCTGCTGTTTATCCAAACAAAACTCTTCAATTCCAGTCCCTCACCTGGAGCTGGGTTTGGTTCTGATGCCTCACTGAGATTGAGGTGAGAATATCTGAGGGTTGCTTTGTCTAACAGGAGCTTCTCAGGAACCTTCCAGCTCATGAAGTGCTGAACCAAGGCCAAAGAACACATTAACAGCTGGGAGCACCTCCTGTAATGGATCTGATAAGGTGCCCAAAGTGCCTGGGTACATCAGTGGAACATCTCTGCAAACAAGCTCAGAATATTCCTGTTACAGATCCTGAGGGGAAGAGAAGCTGAAAAGGGCAGCTGGGAGGTGTGCTTGGGGTGGACACACTACTTCCATTTCCCCCAGCACATACAAAGGAGTATGGGACACAGGAGGCACAATCACATAATAAATGTGGGCAGTAATTAATCATAAAATGAATCAGGTAAAAGTTTAAGCAGAAAAATTAAAGTTCTGTGGGCACCAATTCTTATTTCCTTCTCTTCCAACCACTTTAATAACAACTGCAGAGAATAGTAGGGCAGATATGGGCACTACAGACACCAAAGAGGCTGCTGAGTGAAACATTTGGCTTATCTTCACATTTTAAATGCCCTAGAAATAAAAAAAAAAACCTGACCAGCAGTGCCTTTACTCATTCTCACCTTCTGTTTTAAATTCTGGAGCTCCCAGCAGGCTGCTCTGCCTAGCAGGGGACAAACATTTGACACAGGTGCCCAAGCAACTGATGAAATCCTAAGCCCTGGTGATGCCAAACACCTTTTGCAAAGCTTGGAATCCTGGTAAATCACAAGGCTTTGTTTGTTTTAAAATACAAAAAAAGCTCTTTTTTTGGTTTGCTTATAATAACAGAAACATTTGAAAACAGCCCTTACATTCCCTCCTATTAAACTTGGGTGGCTTAAACCATCTGTTTAAACAAATGTTTCAGGTAAGGAGAAAAAACAGTTGGAGAGGTTTATTTTTTGGTCTAACAAAGGAACCAAACCCATCAAATTTGGGGGAAATAAAGTCACCAGGAGTGGCACCTCAGAGATCAGCCAGCATCTGAAGGTTATGGAGGGAAAAGTGGCCACTTTCCCAGTTGCAACCTGTTACAAACATCCCCCTCTGCCCCCTGAAAGAATGATTCCAGAGACATTCAGGAACATAATTATCAGCCTCTTGGAAGAGGTGGCTGCAGAAATTATCTCAAGATGTTATCAAGATTCAGTGTATAAGCAGGAGCAATGATTTTTCCTGGTCCATTTTCCCCCTCCATAAAACTATTTATTACCCATTATGGTTATGCAAATCCACCCCAGGATGGATTTTTGCACAAAGCAGCAGAAATTGAAATCAAGCATCACCCTGAGTTATCAAATTGTCTCTAAACCAGCTCTCTGTCAGTGTGAAGCCATTTCCCCTTGTCCTGTAAAACTCCATCCCTCTCTCCCTGTTTCCTTCAGGTACTGGAAGGGTTCCTGGACACCTTTATTTCACCCAGGAAATAAAACTTTAACCCTTCAAATGGGAGTTAAGTGGTTACAAATTACTATTGCACAGGTTTTATGTACAAGAAGTCTGTGAGACTACAAAGGCAAATCCCCCCCACCATTAAATGTGATTTAGTGAACTGAGCTCCCACGGGGAGGAGCTGAGGCTCCAGCTTTTGCCAACTCCAGAGTTCCACATCCCTCAGGAAGAAATGCAGCAGGTCAGGAGTGCAGCTGCCAGGCCAGGCTGTGCTGGCCCCAGGCTCCTGGCCGTGTCACACGCTGCTCTTGTCAATCAGGACAGCAAAACCCAGCTGGGGCTGAGCCTCCAAACTCAGCCCAGTGGCTCTGAAACCAGTGGGTCTGACACTGGCACAGCACAGAGCCTGTGCTCCCCTGCTCTGCCCGGCTCTGGGCACCTCTTCCCCTCCACACAGCGACAAAGGACTGAGCCTTTGGCCACTTCCATCGAGATCTTATTGTTGAAAGCACAGGGAGAGCGTCAGAAGAGCTCTGATCTTCCCCCAAAAAACACCTCAGCTGTTCTGTGCCAGCACAGGGTGAGGCTGCACTAAGATTTTAACAAAACAGGTAATTTCTCCTCCTTAGTTCCTACCGTCCTTCTTTGTTCAGACACAGAAACAAACCAGGCTGGACTCCAGCAGTTCCCACAGCACGGGCAGGAGCTGGGGATCCCTGACAGCGCTGCAAAACACACGCTGAACTCTGTAACCAAACATTACCGAGGGATTTCTGCCCAAATCCTCCTTTCCCAACACACAAAACTCTCCAAAAAGAGCTCTTCTTTCTCTATGGAACAGTTTCACGTAATTCGGGGAAGGGGGAGGCAGACACAGTAAACCAGGACACAAAGCTACCCATTCACCTGAGCTGATTTTTGCTGATTTTTAACCCCTCTTTTTAAAGCCTTTTACGGAACGTTGGAAAAATCAGTTTTCCTCACGGGACAGTTTTCCTTTCCCCCGGACTGTTCATTCCCGCCGTTCCCTCGGTCCCTGATGATTTCCAGCCCCATCCCCACAGAGTTTTGGGCGCTCCCGGTCCCGACCCCCCGGTCCCCGCTCCTTACGTGCTTCAGGCACCGCTCCTTGAGCTTCTCCACCGTGGTGTCCTCGGGCACCTCCTCCAGCCACTCGGCGCCCTCCATGGTGCACACATGGAGCCTCAGCACCTTCCCCGCAAAGATCTTCTCCTCCTGCACGAACATCGCCCCCGGTCCCGCTCCCGGCGCTCCGCCCCCGCCGCCGCCTCAGCAGGCCCCGGGCAGCGCCGCGCGCTCCCGCCCGCCCATGAAGGTGACCCCGCCCGGCCCGGGGGAGCGGCGGCCCGGCCCGGGCGGCGCGGGGAGCGCGGCGGTGGCTGTGCCCGGCCCGGCCCTGCCCGGTGTCACCGCCGGTGTCACCGCCCGGGCCCCGCCGTCCCTCCGGGGACACGGCGGCGCTCCCGCCGCGGCCGGAAACGGAAATGCTGTGCACCGCGGGGGCATGCTGGGAGATGTAGTTCTACCGCGGTGGGCTCCTCCGGAAGTGAAGGCATAGAAACCCCCTCCCACTTCACGCCCCTGGGCCGGCAGTTAAGGTGTTCAATCTTTAATGAACCTTTAATAAACCTTCAATAACGATTAATGATACTTAATGACGTTTAATGACGTTTAAGACGGTTTATCAACGGCTCCTCTGCGCCGCAGTTAACATGGCGTTGCCCCGGTGCATTGTGGGATCGCCCATCCCGGTGCGCGCTGGGACTGCGGCGCTGCCCGGTGCATGCCGGGAGCTGTAGTTCCGTCCCGCGGGCTCGGGGGTCCCTATGGCGGCCCGGGCGGGGCTGAGGGGTCGCGGACACTCCGGGGACACCGGGAGGCACCGGGGAGATGCTGCTGTCCCGAGCGGGGCGGGATGGAGCTGCCGGGAGCAGCGGGAGTTCCCCCGCGGGCCGTTAGAGGGGGCCCGAGGGCCGCCGGTTCCCGGCCCGCTCCCGTCCTTCCTTCCCTGTGGGACTCGATTCCCGGCCAGCGGGAGTTTCTTTTTGTATTTTATTATTAAAACTTTGAATGTGTTATTCAGACCGTGTTATTTCCTACGGCTCCTGCCCGAGCTGCGCTGATCACTTGGGCTCAAGTTCAGCAAGAGTTGCAAAGTTTTCGCGAGTTTAAAGTACCTATTTATTTAAATTAAAAGCAATAAATTCACTGAAGAAGTGGCTCCCTTGTCTTCCAGCTGCAGAGGTTGAGAGTGTGGGTTTCGGGTGGAGGCATTCTGGGGCTCCGACAGCCCCAAAACACATCTGTCTCAGCTGTGTCACCTCTGTCCCGGCTGTGTCACCTCTGTCCCGGCTGTGTCAGGTCTGTCCCGGCTGTGTCAGGTCTGTCCCAGCTGTGTCACATCTGTCCCAGCTGTGTCACCTCCCTCTGTCCCAGCTGTGTCACCTCTGTCCCAGCTGTGTCACATCTGTCCCGGCTGTGTCACCTCCCCCTGTCCCGGCTGTGTCACATCCCTCTGTCCCAGCTGTGTCACCTCCCTCTGTCCCGGCTGTGTCACCTCTGTCCCAGCTGTGTCACCTTTGTCCCGGCTGTGTCACCTCTGTCCCGGCTGTGTCACCTCTGTCCCAGCTGTGTCACCTCTGTCCCAGCTGTGTCACCTCCCTCTGTCCCGGCTGTGTCACACCTGTCCCAGCTGTGTCACACCTGTCCCGGCTGTGTCACACCTGTCCCGGCTGTGTCACCTCTGTCCCAGCTGTGTCACCTCTGTCCCAGCTGTGTCAGGTCTGTCCCAGCTGTGTCACCTCTGTCCCAGCTGTGTCACCTCTGTCCCAGCTGTGTCAGATGGGGAATTCTGCACAGCACCACAGGAAGCACCAGGATCTGTCTGTGCCCAGCAACAACAACAAAATCCCAGCATAAGCAGCTGAGCAGGGCTGGCCGTGCTCTCTCTGCACACCACGGATGCTCTGACTTGTTTTCCCACTCTTTCCTGCAGCCTGACATGCTGTGGGGTTTTTTAGTGTTAAATACACCATTAAAGGGGGCTGGAAATGGAAAACAGGCACTGTAGCTGCTGGGGTTTTATGGATTTATGAAATGGAGCTGTTCTTGTTCTGAAAAGAAGAGGAATCTCTGGTATATTCGTCCCTGAGAGCGAGCCCTGCAATGTCCATGCTGCACACGGGGTGTGGAGTTGGTTAAAGAGCAGCTGAAACAGAAAGAAATCCTGATGGAATTAAGCCCAGAGACAATAAAAGCAATGAAGTGTTGTGTGAGGAGGAGCTGAGAGCTTTGGAGAGCCAAAACTCGATGCCATCAAAAAACAGAGTTAATTTAGGGCTGCCAAATGCTGTCCCACGCAGCCCCAAGCCAAGGCCAGATGTCTGTGCTGGACATTAATCTCCCAGAGCTCACACGGGACATTTCCTATCCCACTTTCCAACATGCCAAGGAATCCCATCCCTTTCTGCTGTGCCGAGCTCAGCCGCCAGCCCCAGAGCCCACGAGAGGGAGCAAATTCCTGCTCTCAAACTCTCCTCCAGCAGCAGCTCCCTTTGGGAATAATCACTCGAGTTTTGTTCCCAAAAATGCGGCGCTGGAGCTCCTGGGCTGGCAGGAGGGGACAGCGCAGGGGCCCAGGGTGGCAGTGGGGTGACCCCAAGTCCTTGTGATGGACACGTCCTGGCCACCAAATCCACTCTGAAAACTTCTCTTTCCCGCTGATTTCACGGTGGTTTTGCTCCCTGAAACTTTTCCCTGCTCTACAGAGGGAGCTGAAATCTGGGACTGGCTTGGGAAGCGCCACTCGGAGCCCCTGGGGCTGGGGACAACCAGGATAAGGCTTTGCTGGGAGTTATTTGAAACCACCTGGGGAGCAGAGAGTGATCTCCCAGCAGGATAAATCCAGAGCTGTAGAGCTCTTGGTGTGCCCAGGACCTTCCACAGCCATCAAGGGGCTCTCAGTGGTTGCTGCTGCAAAGGAGAAGCAATATCTGGGGATGAATCTGGAGCAGAGGCAGAGGAAAAAAAGAGATTTCTACTTTCTCTACATTGCTTGTGTAGAAGCAGATTTTGCCTAACATAAGTGGAATGGTTTATTTCTGTGCTTTGAATGCAGCTCCTGTGTGCTTGACAAAATGAACCCATAAAATTGCAAATACGAGGCAATTTGACTACTGATGGCTAATGCATCATAAGGGCCCAGGGAATGGGAGCATTTAAAAATATCCCATCTAAACATTGGGCACTGCCTCCTTGCCTTGCTCTACAGCAGAATAAATAAACAATATGTGTCTATTATGTTGATATTGTCCAAAGCCAAAAGAATGAGTGCACAATGTGTTACTTGCTTTTTATGGCTGATCCATTATGCCCCGAGACCAACGTGGGAATGAGAAAAGGGGGAACCAACAGCTCTTTCCCTTTGAGGAAAGGCTCCTCTTGTTCCAACATCCCCAGGGGAATTATTTTCCGTGGTTGTATCCAGCAGCAGGACCCTTCCCTGTACCCCAGCCTTGGCCTGGGGACAGCAGAGCCAGGGGACTGGGGACAGAGCCCACAGCACCCCCTGAGTGCAGGAAATAGCAGGGGAGCAGCTCAGTGCTAGTGCTGATTCCTGCAGAAAACAAAATCCCAGGGAGCCAACGAGGAGCACAAAAAGAGACTTTTCACAGGGGTGGAGTGCCAGGACAAGGGGGAATGGCTTCACCTGACAGAGAGCAGGGTTAGATGGGATTTGAGGAAGGAATCCTTCTCTGTGAGGGTGGGGAGGCTCTGGCACAGGTTGCTCAGTCCCTGGAAGTGCCCAAGGCCAGGCTGGACAGGAGTTGGAGCAGCCTGGGATAGTGGGAGGTGTCCCTGCCATGGCAGGGGTGGAATGGGATGAGCTTTAAGGTTCCTCCCAATACTCCCAATCCAACCCACTCTGGGATTCAAGGAGCAGAGCTGTGGGAGCAGGACCTGTGCCATCCCCAGTCCCATCTCCTTTCTTCTCTTGCAAGGACTCCAAGGAGCTGGTTCCAAACCAACCAGTGCTGGCAGAGTGGGAACATCCAGCTCGGGGGAATCCACACCAGCAAACCCCGTAATCTCTTTTAAATTGTCTGAGAGTGGGAGGAATAAAAGAGAGTGAAAATTACACACACCACCCCCCCACCCCCAGCTTTTCCTGGGCAATCTCAGAATTTATCGAGACAACTCCTGTGGGATGCTCCATCATGTCATCCAAGACTTGTGTATCGACTCTTTTCCTGCCGCTGCCGAGGGAAGAAATATGATAACGGGAGGGATAATGAAGCAGACATGCTTTCTCCAAATCAAACACATTCTCTCTTCAGCTGGGAGAAAAGGGTAAAGAACTTCCCCTTCACGATATTTTTCTCAGTAATGTGTTTTGACAATTTAATTTAGAAGTCATAGAGTAGCGAAGACAAAGTCACCCGGTGGGTGGACATCGGCGAGTTCAGTTGCCTTTGTGATGAATTGGTGATAGTGCAGAGATGACAAAACAACACAGGGGGACAAGAAGGAGGCTGGCAGCACTGTCGGCAGCATGCACAGGATAAATTGGACGCTACACTTCATCCAGGAGCTTCAACATTCCCAGGCATCCCGATGTAATTTATGAATTGCAATTAGCATTTTATTATGGCTCGTGCCCGAGCTGTGCCTATCACTTGGGTTCAGGTTTTGCAAGAGTTGCAGAGCAAAGTTACCTGAAGTTTAAAGCACCTATTTATTTAAATTGAAGTGATAAACACGCTCACGAGTTTGCTTTGCTGCTCTCCAGCTGCAGAGGTGGAGAGTGTGGCTTTCTTGAGGAGAGGATTTGGGGTTCTGGCAGCACACACGTGTTCTGCTTGTGTTGGACAGGCTGTCCCAGGAACGCTGTGGGATTGATGTAGGATCATCAGTGCTGGGGAGCAGCAGGACTGGGCTGTGCCCCACAGCCCCAGTTTGGGATCTCAGCTCTGCCCCTGCTCCCCGCTGGGCTCTGAGTCTCTGTGCAGCTCTTGCAGAGCTCATCCTGATCTTTGGGGTCTGCTGGCTCCCAGATTTATTTTTCCTTTTCCTGAAACGTGGAAACCTCTGTCTCTTGCCTCCTGGTGACTTCTGCAGTTGGCCAGCAGAGGAGCAGCCACTCCTGCTCCCTTTTCCATCCCGGCTGGGAAGCAGCGCCCTTCTGCTTCCCCTGCCCTGCAAACAGAAAATCATCTTTAAAACCTTTCTGAAAAGGGTGTTTTAAACTGGAAACTGGAAGACTTTGTGGGCAGTAACCACCAAATTTCCAGCACTGCTTCAGGACCCACAGCACCCCGGGAGGTGCCCTGTCAGGGTCAGGGATCCCTCTGCCCATCCAGCTTTGCCTGGAGCTGATATCCTCACACAGGGACACAGATCTATTGTACAATTTAACTCCAGAGTCACTCTGAAAGGCCCCTGACTGTGTTCAAAACGACTCTGCAGGTTGTTATAAATATACAAAGCTTTTTGTGGGGATATTCATGAAATTCTATCACCACTTACCCTGGCTGGTAATGGCCTTGTTTATGTATGGGCTCTCTACCTGGCTTTGCAGCCTCTCCAAACACAATTCCATTACGGTGTTTAACTGCTCTATCAGTGTAGTACTTAGCTCCCTCTGCTTCCCAGCACAGCTCCTTAATGGCCAGGGAAGGTATTAGGCACTGCAGTTTGTGAGTATTCAAAAGAAAGTTCAAATCTCACAACGTCTTTATTTTAAAATTCATGGAATTTCTAAGTACCACCTTGTAAGCCATGACCAAACAGTCATTTCTTTCTTAAACAGCTTTTTCTTTTCCCCTCCCCTTTCTCCTCCACCAGTTAACTTGATCTCACCACAGCTCTGCAGATGCCATCCCTCCTTGTCCCACTGTGGTGTCCCCAACACCCTCGGGGTCCCCCAAGAGCAGCCATGGCTCACCCCAAGCAGGGGGACATCACTCTGAGGGCACTGTGGGGTCACTTTTGGGGGTTTGCAGCTGGTGTGGGGCAGGGAACCAGCTGTGCCCTCCCTGAGGAACACTGGGGGACAACAAGGGGGAAAGGAGGAATAGAATTCAGGAGAATATTTCAAAGGATGGGCAGCAGCTGTGTGAGAAGGGTGGCAGGATCAGGCCACTGGTGGTGCTGGGGACACAGCAGGGCTGGGAATTGTCCCTCAAGTCTTTCCTCAGCAGCAGCTGTGGTGGGGTGACCCCAGCTGGGCTCCAGGAGCCACCAAAGCTGCTCCATCACTGCCACCCTCGTAACCCTCCAGCCCCAAACCCTTCCCACACAAACCCAGTACATCAGCCTTCTCCTTTTCGGCACTGCATGGATCCAGTTCCCAAATTTCTCCCCCGAACCAAGAAGGAGAAACCTCTCAACTTCGTAACAGAAGTCAAAAAATCCCACTTCCCACAGAGAACGATGAGTCCCCACCTCCACCAGCCACTGCCTCATCCATCAGGTGCTGCTTAACCTGCCACTGGCACCGTGGCATCTGGGTGGCAGCTGGGAGGATTTGCCTTCTCTTTCCAGCTGATCAGGAGCATTTTCTCGTTTCCTTGTATGTTTTGGCAGAATGTCACGATTTAATTGTTGGAAACAAGAGCAGGAAATATTAGCAGCGCTGGCACAATAGGATTTTAATTTAGCTTCAGGACAGAAATGGGTCTCTAGCAGAGTGCCAGGCTCCAGGATTGCCTGTGAGTATGAGGAGCCTGGAGTTTGCCTAATAGTTTGCACAACTGGGGTAATTCTGTAGGGATGTGAGGGACTTAATTGGGCTCATGCTTAAACACCCTCGTAATGCGAGGCACACTGCGTGCTCCCAGCATCGTTATTAAACAGCCCATTTCACTTTTTAATGATCATCTTGGATCACTGTAACAGTGATCAGCAAATAATCCCGGACAAATAAACATCTGTCTTCAGTGTTCCCACAGCTGGGGCTGCTGCTGGGCTCCAAGTGAGCCTGGGACAGAGGGACAGCAGCACCCCCAGCCCCAGGGGACCCCAAATAATCCCTCTCTGCCCAGGCTGGGGGGGTCCCAGGTTGGGGAGGGCTCTCAACACCACCCCTTGGGCCACCACTGCCTGCTCAGGCAGGAGGGGTCTTCCCACCCACCCTGACATTGAGGTAAAATATGGGGCACCACTGAATTATTCAGCTGGTGACAGGGGCTCTCAGGATGGTGTGTTGCTCGTCTGCAGTGTAATTAATAGTCTTTAGATTAAATATGAAATCATTCCTGCTCATTAATAATTCAGTGGCTGCGTGGCGATCTTTGGAGAGCAGCAGCACTTCATATTCCTCTCGAGTCTGGTGCCTGGAAGGATTTGGGGGAGGCAGCCGCCCTTTCATCCATCTCAATTACAGCTCATTTCCTTCCTGAACGTTCTTCTGCAAAGGTGTGAAACTTCTCTGCTTCTCCAGCGCTGCCAGCTGCGAGGGGCCGGTGCTCTGCGTCCACTCAGGTGCCAAATTCCGGTGATTCCCAAGGTGTCCATGGGAAACCTGGGCAGTGCCAGGAGTTTTTGGGTTGCCCTGAGCTCAAACTCACCTTCAGCTTCCTCTCCGTGAGCCCTGAGCAGGGTCTGAGTGTGCAGCCCACATTCCAGAGGGAGGTGGAGGGATGGGAGGGAGCCTGCACTGCCACTCCTGCCTCACCTTGACCACGGCAAAATCACCAGCAGCAGCTCCACAAAAACCTGGAATTCCCAGGAAGCAGGAGCTGCCCCACCTCTCCCTGGCAGCCCCGGGCCCGCTGCTGAGCTTTACAGGCAGGATGGGAACGGTGGCTTTTGCTAATGCTGACAACGACCATAATTTTGCTTTACACCAGCACTAAAACCGGAGAAAAAATTCATGTCCTGGGACATCTGTGACACAGTTGCTGCAGAGGGCGGATTTATGGGCAGCCCCAGCAGCTCCCAGCGAGGAAAACACACGGAGAGGTGAAACAGCCCTGGATTGAGTCCGCTGGTGAAATCAGCTGTTCCCGTGGGGACAAAGCCCTGCTTCACCTTATTCCAGCGTGGTCACCGGGATGGGGGAGGGAGGGAAGGCAAATCCCTGTCCTGGTGGCGCTGGCTGGACCCTGCGGGCATCCACAGCCTTGCTGGGATGCGGGAGCACCAGGGCGGGCACGAGCAGCAGATGGATGGCTGAATCCCCCCGAACACGGCACCTGGAGCAGCAGGAATGTTTTGGGATGCCAGGCTGCGGGGCTGTGCCAGCAGCAGCTCCGGAGGGTCCCTGCCTTTTGCGGAGCGCCGTAATTCCCGTTCCCAAACAGCAAACAAATGTTAGACAGCTGCTGCAGGAAAATCTGAAATCAAAGGCGAGCCCTGGGCTGCAGCAGCCGGGAGGGGAGAAGGGCAGGACGAGGCTGATCCCGGGGAAAGGGAGGGAATTGCCGGCTGAGGCTCCGGGGCTCCCGGAGAGTCCCAAACCCAGGCTGTAAATGTCACCTCTCCCCAGGAGCCCCAAACTCCACGTGGCTGCCGTAACCTTTCCGGAGCCCCCCCGATTCCCCGGCAGCTGCTAGCAGAGGATAAACTTGTTTGCACACCTGGCTGGGTTTTAAATAGGTTTAATTCCTTTGTGGCTCGCCGCGGTTTCCCCCGGTGAGCCAAGGGCTCAGCAGGAGGAGCTGAACGAGCTGCCCCCGCATCCCCCACCCTGAGCATCCCAAAAGGGCCCTGCTGCCCCCAAAATGCTGCGTTCTGTGAGGTCAGAGCGTGTGAGGAGGGGCTGCAGGAGGCCAGCGATGCTTTAGGGGGTCAAAAAGCCTCCAGGGGAATCCGGTCCTTGCAGGAGGGGCTGGTGCGCAGATCCCCCGCATCCCGCGGGGCGGTGGCCGCGGTGATGTGGGACAGTTCTGGGGCTGGAGACATCCCCAAATCACCCCAAAAGTGCCGATGTCCCCAAACTGGCTGTGAGGGGAGCCAGAGCCGGAGGGACCCTGAGCATCCCGAGGTACCCAAGGGGTGATTCCTCATTAAATTGGACACAAAAGCGGGCAGGGATCACAGAGCAGATTTCCAGGACCTGCTTCTTTTGGAGACCCTTCTGCAAGGTCCAGTGGGATAAAAAGCCAGAACCATGAGGGAGCCTGGAAATGAATATGGAAACCTTCTTTTCGGGTAGTGCACGCTCATAAATGAATCCACTTTATAGAGCCATAGCAGAGAGGAAATGACTATTCGGAGCCTGATTTATCTGCTCAAATGCTTTGTAGTACTTCAGATTAATAAAAATATTTAATAACGAATCAAGTTGGTTTATGCAAAGAGAATCACATCCCCTGTATTTTTATTACTGAAAAATTGGAAGCGGGAAGGAATAATGATATAAGCTACTGTATAAATGACAAAAATACCCATTCTAGTTATATGCATTGCTGTACAATCTTTTTCTATCCTATAAACATAATATATTCTTATGCCTATTTCAACTGATTCAGTAGTCATATGCTGCATTGTGCAGTTTAATACCATCCCGTCCTCAACAGCTCTGGCAAGTGATTAAATAAGAAATAAATTTTGCTGTCATTGCATTTAAAATCAAATCAAGGATCATTTGTTACCCCAAACGAACCAGTTATCCTGCTCTGCTCATAAGGAGGCTGCTGTTTGCTGAAGCATTTAGAAATGTATATATAGTAAACTCTTTGCATAATGGCTTGTACTGTAATATGATCTTTATGAGCCTCCCGCTCCGGAGACACTCGGCAGCGCCAATAAACAGCACATTGCTTTTTTAATTTAAAGTTATAGGTATGAGACACTCCATATTCTCCTTGTGTTCCTCCCAGCCTCGCTGGCTGTGCCACAGAGCTGGGGACAAAGCTCTGTGTGCCTCAGTGTCCCCCGTGGGGCACCACAGTGACAACCCCACCCTCCCCAGCAGCTCCCACGGAGAAATCCCACAGTGCCAGACCCCAAACATCCAGGGAATGCACCCAGGAGGGAGAGACAAACTGTCCCACTCACCAAGTACATTAAATTTAATGTCAGTGCCTCCTTAATGGCCCCTCACGTTATAATGTGTAATATAAACTTAGAAATTAATTGTGATACCTTCGAAAGCTCCTTTAACTGCTGCTGGAAAGAAACCCAGCTAATAACCACCATTTCAAAGTCCATTCTTGTTAGAAGATTGTGTCTGACCAAACTCTTTTTGTTGGCTCATTATTTTAACTCCTTTCCTCCCCAGGAATTGCCTTTTTTTGGCCACCCCTGCATCCTCACTGGGATTTACCTGGGAGCAGCTGCTCTTTCCTCTGGGATTTCATCCACAGGTGAAACACCTGCCTCATGCTCCAGGTGTGAGCAAAACCCTGTGGAGGGAACCTCTTTCCTTAGAAAGAAGGAAAAAAAAAAACAAATAATTTTCATTAATAAAATGACCATTGTGAGGAAAAGGAGGTTCCCTGGGGTGCCCTGTGTGGGTTTGGGCATCACCAATGGCTCCTCACCATCAGCCACAGACCCACCACGGACCCCAACAAACCCACTGGGTAAATTATTTGTTACAAATTATTTGCTCAGCTTTAATTATCAAGTTTTGGCACCCATTAGTTAAACCGGTTAATTTTATTACGGAGAAAACAACAAATCACACGGCTGACAATAATGAGGATGAACAGGCATTTAATTATCCTTGTTCTAGACAGAACAATTATTAATTTTAAATTGCAAAAACTCATTTGAAAAGTTTGGAGTCTGGAGAATTATGGTGGGGAGCGGGATATTGCTGCGGGAGATCTGCGGTCAGCGGCTTCATTAATGCCAGGAGCTCCAGGAAATCAATTCCTGCACCAGCCTCTTCCTCCCCCTTGGAAAGGACAGGAATAAAACCAATAAACTTTTGTGTGGCTGGATGTTAAAAGAGATTTAGAGTCGCTCTTGCACCCACTGCTGGATCTGGAAGGGTTTGGGCTCCCTCTGTCAGGAGGATCCCCCAGAATTTGGGACAGCTCAGACCCCTCCCCTCAGCTCCTTCCTCAAGGCATCCTGGAGGCTCAGGGAGGAGCAAAACCACCCAATAATAAAAGTTGGGGGGATGAACCTAAAGAGGAAAGGAACAACTGGAATCTCATCATTTATCCCCAGTGGTCAGTGGCACAGCTAACATTTTTCAAAGTGTAATTGCAGTCAATTGTACTTTCCCCCCAGTGCCCGTCAGCTCAGCTGGGGTGATAAATGTTGGCTTTTAAGCAAGAATGGATTGATTATTAATAGCTTAGATACCAGTTACAGGAACTGCAATAAAACTAGATTTTAATTTCCCTCTCTATTAAGGGATCTCATGTTTCATTCAACAGAGAGAGAAAATAGGGGGTTTTGCAAAGGTATTAGATTTACTGCCACTATAAAAGATCATTGATGCACCCAACTCTGGGCTATATTTGACTGATTTTTCAACAAAAGGCTGCTCAGTGGGTGACTGAGTCTCCCTGTGCCCAGCCCTGAAGCTCCCTGGCATCAGGGATGTCATGGGAACCCAGAGGGATTTGGATGGGAAGGGACCTTAAAGCCCAGCCAGTGCTGGGGACATCTCCCACTGTCCCAGGCTGCTCCAAACCCCGTCCAACCTGGCCTTGGACACGTCCAGGGGCAGCCACAGCTGCTCTGGGCAACATCTCCGGTGCTCCTGATCTCCCAACCTCCCTCCTGTGCACTCCTGCTCCCCATTAAACCCAAAATCCCAGCAGAAAATCACTTAACCGGGGTAGGGATGTTTTTGTTGTGATTTGTATCTAAGTCAGGAGCAAAAGCGTAAAATCTGCCTTGACTGAAGAACAGAGTTGTGCATTTTAATCTCTTATAACTTACTTTTATGATGTAATTCTGAATTATGTTATTGCATTTGTATTTAGAGAGCACACCAGATGGTGCATGCAGTAACACTTTAAATTAGGGTTTCCCAAATACACATTAAATTTAGATTTAATAAGACAGTTATCACATGGGAATTAAATACCAATTGATTATTTAGAAGGTACCACAGCTCAGCAAAGTGTGCAGCTCCTTGCACTGCAGCTGGCACAGGGGAGGGACCTGGAGGGAGCACCCAGGGTCCTGCCCTGGCTCTCTGTCACCTCGGTGGTGACACTTGGCAGGGGAGGGTGGACAGGGAGGGAGGGAGGGGCACTGCTGTCCTCCCCCAGCCAGGCCCCAGGGCCACCCCAATGGGAGCAGTGACACCCAGACTGCTTCCAGTGGTTTGTGCAGAGCAGCATCACCCCTGGGTAAATTCAATCACCCCTCTGAGGGCACCTGCAGCCACATAAACCCATTTACAGCCCCATGGCCACACCTCACTTTGGGGCACAGGAATGGGCTGGTCCCCTGCAGGGGATCCTGGTGGCACAGGGGTCCCTGGGGACACGGGACAGCTCTGCCTGGCACTGTCCCAGCACAGGGAGTGGGGAATCCAGCCCTGCTCCCACGTGGGAAGTGATCACAGCTCAGTCATTGCCAGGCCCATAAAAACATTTAAGATCCTTTGGTGCCACTGATTGATTGATTGATGGATTATTATTATTATTATTGTTATTATTCTGAGCCACAATGTGCTGCTCATAGACTGTGGGTAATTTACTTTTCTAATCAAATTGATTTCCATTCAAATGAATTCTCTTGTCCATCTCCATTCCAGTAATGTTATTTTAAGTGTGAGCTCTGTCTTGGTACAAATGTCTAATCAAATGGGGAGATGCAGAGGGCAGCCTGGTGCGTCCTGGTGAATCACTCACAAGTGAAATTAGAGATGCTTTTAGGTGCAGTAATTTATGTGTTGTAACTCCTGGTGAGGCCTGGTGGGTGAGATTACATTGGATTTATCTGCCTTGCTTTGTGGCCTGGCATTTCTGCCTTTTTTTCCTCCCCTTTTTGTCCTGTCCCTGAATTGGACTGATGTAATTCCTCTCCCAGAGCCCCAGAGGGATGAGGTTTGGTCCCACAGGCAAGGACAGACCCCCCCCATGAGGGATTTGGGTACCAAAACCCCAACCCTGACTCATCCCAGCCCCAGCACAGCCAAAAATCAAGTTCCTGGCTGACCTGAGCAGCCCCTCGTTACCCCCATGGCAGTGGCAGCTTTCCTGTCCCAGTGTCTGAATTGTCACCGTGCCACTGCTGTCACCACCCCAGGGACCTGGCCACCACTCCCACCCATCCCTTCACCCCGGAATTCTCATTCCCATCATTATCAGCCCTAAACTGCCCTACAATAACACCCCAAAGTTCCCCCCGCAGCCCTGGCCGGAGCTGATGGAAGTGCCGGTGGCTCCGTCAATCCCCCGGAGCGCGGCGGGCACGGCAGGAATGATGCAGCTCCTGCTCCTCAGCCTTTATTTGTGTTTTGAGTCCTGCACGATCCATCTGAGCCGTCGCCGGCGCTGGAGTGCCGCTGCACAGTCGATTATGGAAGGGCTCGGTGCAATAGATGAATTTAAATAAGAGCAGCCCTGGAGCGCTCCGGAGCCGCCGCCGGGGCTGGGATTTATGGCAGCTGCTCCAGGGCCTGGCCGGCATCAATCCCTCACTTCCCTCCCGTGGATGGGGCAGGAGGAGAGCGGCAGAACCCCCGGAAGCCCGGGGCTCACACCTCGGGAAAGGGGGATGAGTGGGATGGAGCCAGCCCGGCGTGGGGCTCGGCTCTTGCTCCCTCTGCGGCATCCCCAGCTGCAGGGGCAGGAACATCTCCTGCAGTGACCAAAACCTCTCTAGTGACCATCTCCTG
>NC_031785.1:2353914-2357885 GCF_001522545.3 Parus major
CCTGCAATGGCCAGCTGCTGCAATGACCAGCTCCTGCAGTAGTCAACCCCTGCAATGGCCAGTGCCACTTGCAATTACCAACCCCTGCACTGGCCTGCAATGTCCAACATTTGCAGTGACCACCTGCAATGGTCAGCAACATCTGCAATGGTCAGCAACACCTGCAATGGCCAACACCTTCTGCAGTGCCCAGAGCCTTCTGTCTCTGGGCTGGTGATCCCTGATCCCGGTGTCCCTTTGGTTTTGTCCCTGGAGGCCCCCAGCGGGCACAACCTGCAGCTGTAACACCCAGCTGTGCGGGTGGAGATGAAGAGCCAGGAGGTTCAGAGAGTTTGGGCAGGTGCAGAGCTCCAACATCCCTCCCTCTGGAGCGGATCCCAAGGAAATGAAGTCAGGTTGAGTCCCCAGAATACACCAATAACCAGTCCCTTGTAATGCCCTGGGGAAGAGCGCACCCATCGCCTCTCTCAGCCCCCTCCCTCCCATTTTGGCACTGCCAAAATCACGACCCCACCCCAGGCAGGGTGGGAGCCGCCTGTTTTATAACAATAGCAATAAAAATATCAACATTAACGCAAAGAAAAACCCCTTTCCACCCCCCTGCTCCTGCTCCAGCAGCTCCCCTCGCGTCGCTGCCGCAATCCCAGGGCCCGGCCGGAGTGAGCCAACCCCCCCTGCGCATTTTCCCTCAGCACATTTCTACAGCAACGTCGTTTACTTGGTTAAATAACTCATTTATCTTTTTATACTCTCTGCAGATCATAATACACCCACTCTGACAATACCGCACACCAAAGACCTAATTTTAGCGCTGGTGTTTAGAAGTAATCAGTTTGAAATATTGGAGCGGGCGTACGATGGGCTTGGGGTTGGGGTTGGGTGGGTTTTTTTTCCCCCCTGAAATACTGACGTTTGCAAGAAAGCTGCTCATAAGGAAAATTCTGATTATAACAACTCATTTAGAATAAATCAGTTTGAAATGGTTTATATAACGCGGCGGAATGCGCCGTACGCGAAGCATCCAAGTTTCTGTGTTTTTCCTTTGCAGTGAGATGAGATTAAATGAAACCCCAAATGCAAGTGGTTTTGGGTACTTCTATTTTGCTAAACTGAGGAAATGCAGCTCCTCAGCAATTTTATGGCCAATTGGGTTGGGGAAAAAAAAAAAGACGGGCAAAAATTAAAGAGAATTACCATGCTGACAGCCAACACCCCCAGCCCTCGCTGGGACCCTGCTCCAGCTCAGCCTCTCTGGCTTTGAAACCTTTTCCTCCTCCTCATCCTAAAAACAACAGCCCCACACCAGCTGCATCCTGGGCAGAGCCAGGAGTCCTGGGATGCTGCTTGGAGATCCTGGTGCTCCGGAGCATCTCCGCTCTTGGTGCCCGGGTACCTCCCCTGGAGCATCTCCGCTCTTGGTGCCCGGGTACCTCCCCTGGAGCATCTCCTCTCTTGATGCCTGGGTACCTCCCCTGGAGCATCTCGCTCTGCCCTCGCTGTCAGAGACCCTCTGAGACCCGGCAAACTCGTCACACGCGTCCCTGGGAGGGGGGCAGGAACCCTCCTGGCCCTTTTCGGAGCCTGGGTAAGGATTTTGGTGATGAAGAGGAGGGAAGCTCCCAGCAGAGCAGGGGAGTGGAGGATTTCAGCTGCTGCTGCATCCTCCGGTCTCAGCCCCAGTCTCTGGCAAAGCCCCAGACTAATCTGGGAGAGCTGCAAATTCCATTTTAAATAATGATAATAATAACAACTATTAGTTTTTATAAGTAGTAAGTGTGAAGGGAAGGAGGGTGTGATGTGTACAGGAAAAAAAAAACCAAAAGGTGCCCAAACCACATCAGGTGAGGTGGGGAGGGAGCCCAGGGCAGTGCAGGGAACTCCAAAACCCCAAAATTGGGGCAAAATCCTTCAATTGGCCAAATGTGGGGGTTGTTTTATACCTTGAAGTGGAGCCTGAGCCATCAGAGCCCCTTCAGCATTTATTAACAACCCCCTGCTTAACACTACCCACCACCCAGAAAGACAGAAAACAGAGCAAAGGAAACCTTTTAATTGTAATTTACTTTATTATTTTGTAAATGTGAATTTTACAAAGCGTTTTACAATTAATGATCACGTTGGGTTGGGTTTTTTTGTTTTTTTTGTTGTTTTTTTTTTTAAATGGATTTTTTTTTTTCATCATATGAAAACAGCTACGAGCACAGTTCCAGCTCGGGGTAGGGGAGGGGGTCTTCATCTTTTCTCTCTTTTTTTTTTTAGTTACTGATATATCGTGTCAGCCATGGCTACAAAATAACAGTCTGAACTATACAGAGTAAGAGCACATAAATACTAGTGAATAATGCACGATAAAAAATAAAATAAAATAAAAATAAAATAAAAAAAAAAAAAAAGAAGCTAGCATCGTTCGTGGCTGAGACAGTTGAGGAACATAATTCAGTGGTACTGTGAGATTTCCTTACAGCACAGAAAGTATTTTTAACAGTCATGAATTACAGTACTACTTAATACCCTATGAAGACGCTTTAAAAACAACCTTGTACTTTAAGTCCTTTTTTTTTTTTTTCCCCAAACATTCTGTCCAAAGGATTAATGTTCTATTTGAATCAAGTGCCATCCAAATGTTCAAGTCAAAAATATTTATACATTTATACTCAGTTGTTTTTATTATTTATTAATTATTTTATTTATTTATTTTTCTTTATTCTTGTCTGCTAAAAATAGTATTGCAAGTTTTGGCTTTTTTTTTTTTTTTCAACCTTGACATAAAAATTACGATTTTTTTTTTTTAATTTTTTTTTAAATTTTTCGTGTGCAAAACGCTTTTTAACAGTGGAAGAAACTCGAGGAGGAGCGGAGGGGTTTTCCAATGTGAGTGTGTCCCACTCGTCCCCTCGCTCGCTCCCAGCACGGTTTGGAGAGCAGGAACACTTGGAACAGCAGTTGAATCCCGGGATGGCTGCGGGGGCAGGAGGGGACAGCTGGGGACACTCTGGGGACACCCCGGGGCTCAGCCCGGCTGCCCACGGCTCCTTCTCCATCCGCAGCGAGCCTTTCCCAGCCCTTTTCCAGCGGGATCCGAGCACAGCCCGGGGACAGGGGCTGGGGCCATCCCCAGCGGGCTCTCCCCGCTCCCGGGGGCAGCTCCAGCCTCGGGACCGGCTCCCACCCCGCATCCTCCGGGGAACTTCCAGAGGGAAATCCGGGCAGCCCCGGGAAAGGTCGGGAATGTCCCCGAGGGACAGCGGGGGTGGCGGAGGGTCATGCAGCCCCTCGGCAAAGCGGTGTTAATTAATTAATTAGCGCTAACGAGGAGGAGAGGAGCTGGTCCTACGCTGCTGGGGAACTCGGGTGCTTTTACACTCTGCGCTCGTTAAAGGTGCTTGGTACAACTTTAGATATAGAATATACAGGTAATATTGCTAATAGTCAAGCATAAGAATAAAGGTGCAGACATACCATAAATACTGATGCTCTGATTTTACACTGTCAGACCTAGATGAATGCAGTTTCCTATTCACATTATAAAGCAGCCCCAAAATTCTAGAATTTAAAATAGTGTCGTAAACAAAGAGGAGGAAGGAGTCGGTTATGATCTGATCTTCTTAATCTGTTTTCCTTGGAAAAAAAATGATCAAAAAATTCTAAGGCACTCAGGAAAGCCGCATACAATCGATGGACTGCTCTGTTCTCACCTTACATTCAGTTTTAAGGGGTTATTTTTTTTTTTTTTTTTGCTTTTTTTGTTGTTTTCTTTTTTTTCTCGGAAGAATACAATCATTACCATATAACATTTTCAAACATATCATTAATCCTCCACACACAGGAAACATTAGTGCAAAATGCTTGCCCTCATCTACCAGATAAGGAAAAACCCAACGCCCTTCACATTTTAGAAGTTTGCCTTCCTAATAACAATAATAATAATTAACAAAACAAACCCAAATCAGGAAGAAAAAAAAAAAAAAAAA
>NC_031785.1:2357916-2414950 GCF_001522545.3 Parus major
AAAAAAAAAAAAAAGAAAGAAAAAAACCCCAAAATATACAGGAAGTTGTGCTAGGTATAAAAATATATATTTTCACTGTGCAACTTGACTCTCTCCAGACTCTCTGTCCTAAGCCATTCAAGTACTTTGCTGCTGCCCCCCCGGTGGCCCCGCCGGCTGTCTGGGAACAGGTTTGGTCCAGAATAAATCCCTCCAGCCAAGTGCAGCCCCCAGCTGGGGGGCTCAGCCTGCTCCCCACCCCCAGCAAGTGCCAAAAAGGAGGAGGGAGAATCCTCTGCAATATCTTTTCTCTCTATATTTATATTTATATATATGCACACAGACACACACACAAGGGACGACTTTTGATCTCCGGCACCCGGAGCCGCTCCCAGCTTGCCTCAAACTTTTGGCAAACCCAAAGATTTGGGGATCAGGAGGGTCCTCAGCCAAACCTGAGCCCCACCAAGCTGGCTGAGCTGCCCTCCAGCAGGGGACAGGGACACCCCAGGGCTGAGGAATTGCTCCGTGTCCCCTGGGATGGCTCCCCCCGAGCTCAGCCCGTGGTCCCCGGGTTTGTTTAGTGGGTAAAGTGCAAATAGAGCCGTGCCCATTCCCACTTCTCCGAAGCATCCCAAACCTCTGCACCTGCACCAGCCCCCAAAACCTGGTCTGGGGTGTCACAGTCTCCCCCAAAAAGCTGTGCCAGAACCCAAGGTGGGGCAGGATCCCCCCATCACTGATTTGTTGTGTCAGGAGCAGTGGCACAGGCTGGGCAGCCTCGTTATTTACGATGCAAAAAACTGCTTCAAGTATCAAAGAAAACAAAACAAATGGCCAAAAGTTGGGTTATCCTCTCCCCCCTCCCCCTTTCCCAATGGAAATACAAAGAAGGAAGAAAACCCTGAGCAAAGCGCTGTCTGGATTAGGGAATTGAAGCAGGAAAGAAAAGAGGAGCACAGCCACAGCAGCCAAAAAGTGACTCTTTGTGCACCTTGTTCCTAGTCCCAAACGTGTTAAAGAACAAGCTGCAAGTGTCATTAAAGCAGGTCGTTAAGTCACAGTAAAAATAATCATCATTGAAAAAGGAAAAAAAGGAAAAAAGCCAGACTTGGCTTTCACATCACTGTCCCCATCCCTTGGGGGCAGCCCAGCAGTGCCATCCCCCCGGGACCCCCAGCCTGGCCCCAGCCCTCCGGGGGAAGCTGCAGCACCGCGGGTCTGTGGGACACACCCCGGTCGCTTTGGGGTTTGGAAAGGTGAGGGACAGAGCAGGTACCTGCTGCCCATCGGGCTCCAGGGACACCCACAGTCCCCTCCCGAGGCCACCAAAGCCACCACAGCCTGGGGACATCAGCCTGCAACAACAAAAATAAAGACAAATAACTCCACATTGGGTTTTCCCCAGAAGGGGCTTCGGGAGGGTGAGCAGGAGGCAACGCGCTTCCTCCTCCCCAAAACCTCTTCACAGAAGGGCACAAAGCTCATTTTTTCTTTTAATTTTTGCATCTAATATACTCCAAATTATTAAAAAGTGGGAGCCTGGGTGGTCTGGGGAGGAGGAGGGGGTAGAGGGTGAGCTCTGCACTCACTGAGCTCTGCCTCCGGTGCGGATCTGCCAGGAGCCAACACCAAGAGCTCCCGACTCTGTGCCCTTTGGAGCCGGAAGAATGGTGCTCTCCACGCTCAGATTCCTCCCCAAATCCCTCCACAGGCTGAGGGGGGCTCCTCCCCTCCCAGGAGCTGCACCCAAGGGAGGGCACAGAGGGGTGACACAGCCCGGCCGCCCAGGAGCGGGGACGTGAAGGTGCAAACACGGAGAAGGAAAAGAAAAGGAATCGCTGGGAGGGAGGAAGGGAGAGAAGGAGAAACCAAACCCAAACCCAGCCTGGCAAAAACCAGACCACAGCCACAACAGTGGCCAGGCTCTCCACCTGCATCCCACAGCCCTCCCGACACGCGCCAGCCTCAACTCCCGCGGAATCCAGGGAAAACTCCCCGGGACAACAATGGCCAGGGCTCCCCCTGACTCCAGAGGGGTCTGGTCACAATCACTGTCACCAGTTCCCCCAGCCCATCCCACTTGGCTCCAGCCCTTCCCGAGACAAACACGGCCAGTCACAGCACCTGCACCCCAACACACCTCGCTTTCCTGGTCAGTGACAAAACTCTCCTTAGAGGACAAGGTTAACCATGGCTTTACTTCTGAGCTGAGTGATGGATGGGGTGATGACGGGGTGGTGGTGGGTGGGGGGTGGCTAGCTTTTCTCCTCCCCTTCTTAAAACAAACAAACAAACAAACAAAAACCCAAAAAAAAAAAAAAGGAAAAGAAAGGAAAAAAAAAAAAGCTACAATCTTATAGACTAACCTCAGGAATATCAAAAAAGGAGCCCAATATTTTTTTAAGTAGGTCGCCACAGACCTAGTCGTTTACAGTATAACGAATGCGATTATTTCCTTCATAAATTTTAAATACAAGCAGAATAAAAATCACATTTTTTTCAGGCAACAGTAGCAGTTCAGTAGGTAAGTGGCTTGATCACATTTTTTGTTTTGTATTAGTAATGCATGCAAGCAGCTTTAGTATTACAGATCCCTTATAGGTCATGAAATGTTTGCTCTCTTTATAAAGTCCCTCCATAAGTACCATCTTGTCTTCTCACGGGGGTTTCGGGCCGGCTGGAGGAGCCCGAACCTTGTTCAAAAGGTTGCGGAGTGCTTTGGGTTTCCGATGCCATGGCATCTGTGGCAGCTGCCTCCTGGATCACGGAGCCGGCGCCTTCGGCATCCTCGCTCTGCTCGAAGGACTGGTTGGATCCATTGCTCAGCTCTACATTCACTGTGTTAGTTCTCAAGGCTACTATAGTCCCCGAGTCGCTCCTCCTCTCTGCATAGATGCGCTGCTCGAAGACCTGAGCAGTGTTGGGCTGGAAGTCGGGCTCCAGGGGGACAGTGTTTGTGGAGGAGCCCATGACGGTGCGGTACATCTCCATCCCCTCGGGCAGCATGGATTTGATCTTGGGCAGCCAGCGCTTGCGGACGCGCCGCGCGTTGGTGCACATGTCGGCCGCGATCACGTTCATCTCGCTCTCCTTAAAGCTCGGGGCAAAATTCTGACAATACACTGCAAAGACAGGGAGACAGAGCTGAGGCTTCGGGGTGAGTGGCACAAAGGTGATCCCAGAGTCGTGGGTGGGAGCGGAGCTTCACCCGTGGACCTGAGCTCTCACACGGACCAGGCCCCTCCGCTGGGGATATGAGCAGGAAGGGATAAAAGCAGAAGGTGTGAACACCCCAGCTGGCAGAGGGAGGGGGATGGAGAAGGGGATGGCTCCGTGGGGAGCCCCAGAGCCGGCACCCACAGCCCCGGCACGTGGGGATGGCCAAACCAGAGGTGAAGGAAGATGCCACGAAGTCCCCAGCAGCAGCTGCATTAATGGCTCCTAAAGCCCCAGCGCTGCAGGAAACGTCAGAGCTGAGGGGCTGCCCAAGGGATTGTCCTCTGCCTGTCCCTCTCCTCATGCCTGTGCTGGCACATGCCCTGGCACCCAGCAGGAGCCCTCAGTCCCTCGTGTCCTGCCCCTCTGCGGGAGCCAAGCGCCTGACGGTACAGAGCAGCATCCAAGGAACTGCCACGGTGAGTAACTGTCAGCTAAAGCTCGTGCACAGGGAGAAATGCAGGCAGTAGGAACACATCCCATATCCTGCACACAACAACAACAACAACAACAACGCCCTTCCAGCCCCACTCAGGAGGGAACACAGCTGGGAAGGACAGAGTCGGGACTCTGCAGGAAAAAACTGCTACCAGGGAGCTGACCCCCCCTGTTCACCCACATTACAGAACATTCTGCCCTCTTATCCCTTTTCCCCAGATCTCCCAGGGCAGCTGGAAGGCCTCTGCACTCAACAGTTAGGGAAGGGAAAGATTTCTCTTCCAAATCTTAAAAACTAAATGAAAAAAAAAAAAAAAAGCTTAAGAGTTTTGTTTTTCAGCAGACTAATAGTTACACAAAGATTTACTCCCCACAATTCAGCCAGGGTGAGCTCTTTTTAAAAAGAATGATATATAAATATAAATAAATATAAATATAAATATAAATATAGATATAGATATAGATAAATATAAATATAAATATAGATATAGATATAGATATAGATAAATATAAATATAAATATAAATATAAATATAAATATAAATATAAATATAAATATAAATATAAATATAAATATAAAGATAAAGATAAAGATAAAGATAAAGATAAAGATAAATATAAAGATAATATAAATATCACTGCATATGAAGCCCATGCCAAACAGATTTTCTGTACCCCTCAGGGTTTTCTTCAGCCCTCAGCTCCTCCCTCTCCAGCACCTCCTGTCCCAAACCACTCCAGGTATCCACAGGTGACTGCAGGGGAAGCGGCTGATGGAGAGGAAATCCCACCCACAGCTTCTCTGGGCAATCAAAAAATGATGCAAACTAAAAAACAAATTGATTTTCCCACAGCCTAATTCCACATCATCACAAACAGAGTGGCTCTCCCTGCCCAGGGCCGGGCCAGGCTGTTCCCCCCAGCAGCAGAACATCCCTCTCTTACATTTGACTGCATTAAGGACCCTGCTGTCCAAGGGTTTTCTGCTGGGATCGCTCGTGGAGGACCGGATTCCAGTTCCACAGCTGTTGGCAAGGGTGTTCCTGTGGGGAAGGGAAAGGGAGAGCCTTGGAGAGGGGATCAGGGGACAAACACTGCCCTGCTCTCCTCCCCTCAGCTTCTGGTGGAGGGATCAGCACGGTTGGAAAGCGAGGAGTGGCAAAGGTGCACGGAAATGGAATAAGGAAACGCACAGAGCTGGGTGCAGAGGATGAAGGGCTGGTGACACAGGGTTAAACCCCGGGAGATGAGGGCAGAGGAAAGGGAGGAATCCCTTGGGAGAGCACGAGGAGCACGGGACAGGACGTACCGATCGAAGAAGGTGGCCAGGAGACGTCTCAGCAGGACCTTGTGTTTGACACCGGCACATAAATGGCAATTCATCAGCTGCCCCCGGGTGATGTAAACGCCTGAGCCTGCGAGGGTGGACAGGGACAATCCAAAATTAACCCCTGACACAGCCACAGAGCCACCCCTGAGCCACCAACAGCTCCTCCTCGCTGGTGGGAACCTGTTCTTCACCTGCTGCAACAAGGACAGAGGGATTTCTGGAAAATCCTGACAAATCCTTGGGGCCTTGGCAAGTCCCAGGCAATAACAACTCCTAATTTTATCTGTACAGACAGGAAGTCTATGGGAATCAAATGAAAGGACTCTTATTTTCTCACCAATGCACACAGTGCAAGGCTTACACTGTGATTTTAGATGTACAGAGCAGATTATTTATTCTTTCTGAAGCGAGAAAACCCCCATCCATTTGGCCTTTTCTTTTTTTCCAGTGCAAGACTGTAGAACACAGAGCTGGAAATGAAAGGAAAAACCCATCCAGCACAGAAAGAAGTACTTGGTTACAGATCTAACTGCTTCCAAAACCCCAGCCCACCACCTCTTGATACCTCTGGTGAGCAGGGAATTTTCCTTCTAATGCACAGGAACTGCTGCCTTTCAACATGCTGCCTTTAAGGATGTTTTCTGGAAGAAAAAGCAGCTGGACACATTCAGAGGTCTGGCAGCACTTTACAGCAGGTTTTATATCAAACCTTTTTACTCTGCTCACAGACCAAACTGCTCCTGCCTCGGCATTGCTTCCAGGGAGAGGTTATCCCATTTTTCAAGCATTCTGTTACATGAGAGGTTTTGGTATTTGCTTTTAATTAAGATTAAATAATGGGTCATAGCTGGATCCAGAACACACTCTGTTCTCAAGATATAAAAACATCTGCTGGAGAAGTAATATCTCCTCCTGGATTTCCAGGGAAGATGATTGTCCCTGACCTTCTGGATGGAGCTGGAGCTCAGGGCAGCCCCTGAGCCTGACCCTCTGCACCTCCCCTGGCACCAGAGGCACCCCAGGCCACTCATCCTGCCCCAGGATCCAGCATCACCCTGAGCCTCATCTCACCAGCAATTTTCCTTGTATTCTCTTCCATCTAATGAGGTTTTTTGGGTTTTTTTTTTTGGGTAACAGCCTCAGTCCCTCCCTCAGACGTGCTGTGGTGACTGCAAGCCTTGTTAAAGACCTTTTTCAGAGAGGGCTGCTCAAATTTGCTGAATCAATTGTGGCATGAAAAACCAGAAACAAAAGGAAAACACTCCCACTTGGAGAGCTGAGAAAAACTTTCATGGCAGGATCAAACCCCCCCTCCAGGTCTGAGGCAGGAATTAGGGGGGTTTATTTTGTGTTTTAAGAGATAAAGCATCAGAGAGAACCCCAGCCACCACTGAGGGGAACTTCACTTTAATAAATGAAAAATAACCAGGCAGCCACTATCAGTTAGTGATATTAATCTACTTTTTTTTCCAGATTGAAAAATGTAAATCAAGCAGAGTTGCCTCAAGCCAATTTACAGCTCTCACTGTGAAAATAACCTGCACCACTCAATGGTTTTAAGAAGTCTCACATTAAATGGGAATGGGTACAAAGTGAATATTCCAGATACAAAATAAATACTTGTGGTGCTATGCTGTGCTTTGCCTTCCATCAAAGTCCCATCCTCCATCAGCTGAAAACCTTTGTGGGCAACCCCTGAAATCCTGACTCCTTCTACAGACTGGAAATGAAATCATGCTACTCACCAAGAGAGAAATGACTGGAAGGGCAGAAGAGCTGATCTGGATGGGCTGTGCTGCCACATGCCCATGGACCAAGGGCTTTGCAGGGATTAATTAAACCTCCCCACCTGGGGCAGGGATGTCCTGCCCTGTCATCCCCTCACAGCTACATCCAAAGGGAAAAAACACAGCCAGGCCACTGCAAAGCAAAGCTGGGGGGACTTGTAAAAGCAGAATATGATTATTTCCACTGGAATTTGACCTGGTCACTGCAGTTAAACACTTCCTGTGCAGTGCTGGGCTGGTTTCACTCCTCATCCAGCTCTACTCTGTCTAAGCAGCATCTTCCACCTCACACTGGCCAGAAATCTTTTATAGAGGAGGAGTCAATTCTCTCAGTATTGTAAATTCCCCACAAAATGAAAATAAAGACAGGATAAAGGACCAAACCAAATTCCTTCACCCCTTGCTGCAGCATTTGACCACTTAGTAAATTTATAAAGAAACTTTTACAGGTTTTTCAAAGCTTGTTCACAAATTTGATCTCTTTTGCTTTGTAAGTCTTATAATGTGGTAATTTATGGGGGGGAGGCTGTTGGGTTTTTAGATCTGTGATTCTAAATGAAAACACACTCACTGCAGCCACACCGAGCAGGAAGAACACAAGCTGCAGAATTCAATTAAAATGCTAAATTAATTCAATTGAATAAATCCTGTTAATGACACATTTTTCTATCAGCAAATTAAAGCAAACTCGGAACTTTTCAAAAGACGATTGGTGGTGATGAATAATCCAGAAAGACACAGCAAGGGCACACAAGATGCACGACTCCAGCAAGATGGAGAAGACAATTCCAGAAGGAAATCAGCAGCAATCCAAAGGGATTCTAAAGAAAAGTTACCTGCAACAAGCTCGAGTTTTTCTCCAGGATCTCCCTCGGAGTAGAGCTTTGGGTGGCAGCGGTACCCGATCTGGCTGATGAGACTGGCAGGGAGAGCCACCAGGTCCCGTCGGATCAGGACACAGGAGCGGTTCTCCAGTGGGATCTGCTCTGCCTTCTCTTGGGCAACTTCAAAATTAAAAGGGAAAGCTGTTAAAATAAAGCTTATCATGCTATTATCATGCTATTTTGATCATGCAGGCACCATGCTGACAGAAGGTCAGGCTTTGCCTTCTCCATGCAGCAGTTGGAAACATTCCCCCCTCCAGACACCCAACCACGTCCAGCCATGGGGCAGGTGCCACCTGAGAGCTTGGAAAAATCCCCTGGTCCCCCCCTCCATGGCAGTCTCAGGTTCTGCAAGAGGGATTCTTAGAATCTAATTATGCTTTAACTCCTCCTGAGTTAATCATTTGTGAAAATGGACAGCTCTGCACAGCTGGCATCGCTCTGCAAGCACAGCACACGGAGCTGCTGCCCCAAACACCCCAGAAGGGTGGCAGGAACTTCACCAGAGGGGTTCTAACAGGCAGTAAATTGCCCCAGTTTGATGAACACCTGCAGCAGTTCCATCATTACTTCTCTTGATGGTTTTTCCTGCTGAAGTTAAAATCCAGACCCTGCAGACACCTCTGTTCTGAGAAAGGTCACAGGCCTCTCCTGAGATGCACCACCAGCCACCTCCAGCCCACCTCCTCTTCCTCTGCCTTCTGAAGGCCAACTTTTCCTCTCAGTAACAAGAGAAGCCCCCACCAACAAGGCAAGAAGTGTTATTAAGATGTAGCTTCAAAACCAAAATACCAGATTTCCCCAACTCTCTCTGAGGCACCATCTCCAGAGCCCAGCACTGCCCAGGAGCAGCCAGTGACATGGAAAAGCTGGAAATGCTGGACAGTCCTGCCAGCACCTCCAGATCTGGGCACACAAATCTGGGTGAATTGTGGGCACACAGAGAATTGGTTTCTAAAGCACATTTACAGTCCAAGACCACCAGATCGCTTAAAATGACAAGTTTTGTCAGCAAAACATGAGGGCTGGCCATGTGCATCAATTCAGGACGTGGTGGGAACACTTCCAGGGCTGAACTGCAAGCCCAGCTCTACCATGATGCCCCTTTTTTCCCCAAAACTATTTGGTAAGGTGGCAAGTGCCACATACAAACCCAAACCCAGCTCTGTGCTTGAATATCTGTGAGAGAAGCAGCGACCCCAGCAAGGAGCATTTCTGAACTCAAAATGTCTCCTGCTCCAGAGGTGTCTTTTCCTGTGATTATCCCGGAGTTCTGGGGGCCACTTTTCCTCTCTGCAGATAAAATAACAAGTTTTGCAGACTTGTTGCTGCAGTAACCGAGGGTGATGGCTCGGGGACAAAGGGAGCAGTGTTCTAAGTAGGACATGCCCGCGGTGCCGTGCTGGGCTGTGGCATCCTATCGCAGGCTCCGGGAGCATCCCCACCCTCACCGCTCCCTCTGGGCCTGAGGAACACCAGGAGGGATTCTGGAATACCAGGGGATGTTCCTTACTTGGGGAGAGCAGCGTTTCCTTCGGGGAGAAAGGAGCCAGCAGCAGCAGAAGAGCTCATGGGGTGTTTTTAAACCTCTGGTGCCATCAGAGCCCCGTTAGCTGTGCCATTGACATTCCAACTGCAACATTCCCTGCATTGCCAAGCACCCAGATCCAAGATCCTGCTGGAGATGGGGGTCAGCTCCCACTGAGGGAGAATCTCAAAGACCAGCTCTATTTTGAGGCTTTTAAAGAGCGGTGAGCAAAGCAGATCCAATGAAATACTGATATTTTCCAGTTTACAGGAACTGGAAGCAGAGGCACAGGGGGTGTGGAGGAACCAGTCCTGCTCTGCTGTCCTTCCCTGGATTTTTGGCTCTGGCAAGGCAGGGGCAGCTTGAGGGGAGGAAGGGACATCTCAGTCATCTCCCAGAGGCAAAATTTTACTCAGAGGTAAAATTAAATACACACCCCCTAGGAGCTGTGTATGTGACCTACAGAACCCCACCCCAGCACAGGGCTCTGTCCAGGTTATTAAAATTGAATTTTTAATATTTCATTTTTACTTTAACCAAAGACTCAACTCAAGGGCACCCACAATATCCATCAGCACCCAAAAACCAGTGGAGCTGCTGAAGGGAGGCAGAATCCTGCATGGACTCTTGGATTAGAGGCCTCCAGGTATTTTTTAAGTGATAAAAGTTTCCAGGGAATGTAGTTGCAATCAAATGAGACAGAATTCAGAGCAGCCTGTGACCTGATACTGCTGTGAGGAGGAAACCCCAGCCTTGAACCCTCCTCTGTTTTTCATCAAGACTCTGCCTCAAGACTGTTTTCTTTGAAGAAATTAAACACCTAGAACATCCAAGTGGGAACAGTTCCAGTGGGCAAGGACAAACCCACCTGCTCTACCACCTTCCACAGGCAAACATTCCCTAAAACTGGGGAAATTCCCCAAATCTGGGGGCCAAAGGGATCCTACAGCAGCACTACTGAGGCAGGGAAGAGAAAGATCAGCACGAGCACTGCGTTCGTTCTTCCTCCACAAAGAAATCTTGAAGGATTTGGTTTGATTTTCTTCCCTGAAAGAACAGCAGCTTTTCAGGACAGGTTTGGGACAGTCCTGGCTTGAAGAAATTCTTTGATTCTGAAGACATTTCACTTTCTACACAAGAAGACACGGAGAAGTTTCTATTCCTTCCTGTGAAATTAAATACTTCATAAACCAAACTAAAATTCAGCTAAAAAGGCCAAGTGCAACTCAACCCACTTCTGGATTTTGGTTACATCTGTCCTGCTGGCTCACTGTCTATAAATCTCTTATTAAACACAGCCATGGATCATTTTGGGGGACTTTGTTTCCATTCAAGCGTTAGCACAAAACCAACAATACCAAACAAAAAGATGTTTGGGGCTTTCAGTGGCACCTCAATTGAGCAGATAGCAATCAGTTATGTAAAGGAGCAGGACACAAGAGCCACTTTGGTCCCATGTTTCCAAAGAAAGCCACTCTGTTTGGCCTTTCTGCTCCGGAGAACAGGAGAGTATTCGCTTCTAATTAATTTGTATCTTCAGAGGGCAGCAGCTCCTTCCCTTTGAATGAAAGGGCAAACAATGGGAAGTATTGTTAAATACAGTTTTGTTCCTGAGCAAGAAAGGAGCTCCCAGACAGCAGAGAGGGGCAGGAAATCATTACAGAGGAAGCCACGAGAGCTGCCAGCCAAACACTGGAATATTTTATTTATTTGGATATATGCTTTTATCCCAAACTTAACTGGATGCTGCAGCTGCAACAGGTGGTGCAGAACGGGAAATACTCACTTGCCTGGATTTTTTGGCTGAAGAAACAGCCTCAAGCAAACTCACTGGTCTGTGCTCCATGGCTCCAGGCTCTGGGGCACGTGTCCACCTTTTTCCTTTTAAAAACACCCTGTCCCCTCCAGAGGTCCCTTACAGCACCTTAGTGCTGAGCCCACAATGGTTTGGTGACATTGGGATTTTTTTGTCCCACCTGAGGGGTTTGGGGCCAGATTTGCTGGGGATGGGCTGCTCAGGTGAGTGCCTGGGAATTGCAGGGCACACACCTGGCTCCAGCACTCATCTCCTCATTTCCTAACGAGCCAAATTCCAGGGCTTCAAAATGAGTCATGAACCCCAATTCCCACCACTTCGGGTCTCCAAACTGCACATGAACATCAGGGCTCTCCTGTGGGCAAGAAACAACTGTTCCTGGTATAGGAATGACATTTGGAGATACAGAAAGATCAGAGAGATGGAGCCTCACCTGAAAATTGATGTTTACAGAGTCCCAACATGTAACCACACATCTCAAACCCTGCCTTGAGAACCCATCTCCACCTGCTCCACCACAGATGCAAACACGTGGACAGCTCTCCCCTGTTCCCCACATGGCCAAAAGTCTCTTTTCAAACAGCAATATTTTGACAATATTTCTCTCCCATCAGCCTATTTTCCACTGGCAGTGGGACCACCCCAAAAATGCCTTCCCTCCACAGCCTCAGCCTCAGCAGCATCTGCTGCAGATGTAAACCTGCAGCAGAGGACACACACAAGCACCATGGGATAGATCCATCACGGAGTCCCAACGGGGAGAGTTTACATTTCCCAAATAGTACATTTATACCGATGTACTGAAATGTAGCTGTTTGATTTGTGACCTATTTATACAGGGAGGTAATCTGGAATTAGTATAGGAAAAATATTACTGGTTTATAAATACCCCTATCTTGCCTTCGCCTCAGATCTCAGCCAGGAGTGAAACATCTGCCAGCCTAAAATTAAACATCTGTGGTTCAGAGTGAGGAAAATGGGGCTGGAAGTTTAATGCCAAAAAAGGCCAGAGGCTGAGTGCCCCCGGCGTGGGGCTCAGCCTTCCCCCTGCTCAGCTCCGACCCTGCCGGGCTCGGGATGGGGCAGCGCCACCACAGAGCCACTCAGCTTGGAAACGACCTCCAAGGCCATCAAATCCAATCTGTGAGCAATCCCTGCCTTGTCACAGAAAGACACACACCCTGGCTTTGCAGCAGTGTCCAGCTGTTTGAATCCCTCTGCAAGAGCCAAAGCGCTCTGCTGGATAACCGGCGCACCCCCGACCGCTTCATTTCCTAAAACTCCACGAGCTCTTTGCTGCTGAGCATCCTCCCTGTGCACAGCCTGGCCACCACAGGGACAAGGGGGACCTGGCAGGGTCGGGTCCCTGTCCCTGCAGTCCCAGCCAGCTGCTCCATCCCGCTGCAATTTCCCGGCGTCGCAGCCGTGATTTACGTCGCTGCAGCGCGTCGTGCCCGGGCTGCGCTCGGGATGCTGCACGGGCTGCATCATTTGGGATTCTGGGTTGTTCCTTGCCCTCTTTCCTTACTGTCAGGAATCAGAGGCCAGGAGAGAAAACTATTCTCTCAGCTAATTACCACAACTATTCTATAATGGCTATTTTAGATGAATTTTTAATGAAGTGTGCTCTTGTCAGTTCAGGATTTCATAACTTTCAAGTCCAGCCTTTACATTCCAGCCATTTGCTGCATAAAGATTTTCCCTTTTCCCAGCAAACCGGTGCAGCAGGAGCAGGGGAGGAGGACGGACCCTCGCACAACTTCGCTGGTGCCTGTCAAAATTAAATTAACTGCATCTGCTCAGCAGAGAGCTGACTGACAAGAACGTGGCTCGGTGCAGAAAAGCGCCGAGCATCTGCAAGTCCTGCTGAAACCCACTTCAGCTCAGGCCCACGACGCTGTAATTAACAGGGATAAAAATACTTTGCTTTTGTTTAATATTTTCTGGAGTTGTGCGTTCCTCAGATCAGATGCTGGAAACCTCATTAAGTCTCGCTCGTGTCCTCGAGGCCCACATGTTCTCCACAACCAGACCTAGTTATGGAGTGAGGAGCCATTTTACCGCAGTGCTCCCAGCCCGGCACGGCGCCGGTGACACCGCGCCCGCCCAACGCGGCCAGAGCCTGCGGGGAAACTGAGGCACCTCTTCCCACCCCCCTCTGCCGTCTGCCACCCTGTCTGCCAACATCTCAGCCTGACCCTTCTGTGTTTAATTCTCATCCTGCTGTTCCTTTTGTTTCCTTTTTGTCCTGGTCCCTCACACTGGTGTCACCACTGCAGGTGGCACCAGCCTCTTCTCCCAGGTTTCCTCCAGGAGGAAACAGCCTCAAGCTGTGCCAGAGAAGGTTCAGGTTGGACATCAGGAGGAATTTCTTCATGGAGAAGGTGTTCAGGCATTGGAAAGGGCTGCCCAGGGCGGTGTTGGAGTCCCCATCCCTGGAGGTGCCCAAGGAATGACTGGACACGGCACTCAGTGCTCCTGCTGGTGTTTGGTCAAAGTCTGATCTTGGAGGCCCTTTCCAGCCCTAAGGATTCTGTGATTTGGAGATGTGGCTCTGATCCAGCTTTGGAGATTTGGAATGGTTCTGACTACAAAAAGGGGTGAAGAAAATAAAATAAAAACCCCCAGCCTTGGGACAAGGCTGACCTTGGTGACCCTTCCAAGGGTGGTGGGTGGTACTGAAGGCAGGTGAAGAGCATCATCCACCAGTGTCCCACCACACCCTCACCAGCCTCAACACTTCAGATGAGGAACAAAAAAACAGAAAGAAAGAAGGAAAAAAACCCAGCAACCTTCTCTGAAATTCAGGGCTTCATCTGCTCTGCTCCTCTTTGGCTTTGTTTTTGTTTTCACAAACTGGGCTCTTGGAAACCTTGGCAATCCCTATTTTAAAGGGCTCCCCCCTCCCCCAGGCCTTTGTGAGGCTGTCGGGATCTCCATGCCAGGAGCAGGATTAGCTGCCTTCTCTCTTCCATCTTACGGTTTCATTATTCCGCACCTTTTCAGAGGGTACACTTTATCCTGAGTAATTAAAACACAGTTAGCTCTACAAGTCCAAACCATAATGGAACAGCTTAGGTTTTACTTTTTGTAATCTCTTTTTCACGTGCCCTCTTTTCCAGGATGCCTGATACCTATAGCTGGCTTATTTCAAACAGGAAATTCCCTCCAAAGGTGCGGGTGCGGAAGAGGAATTTCAGCAGAAGTGTGGGATATTTAGAGCCTTACAACCTGCCTCTTCCCTGCATGGCCTTGGCATCACCACCTGGTTCTCCCTACAGAAAACAAGCAGGAAAACCTGGCTGTGGGATGCCCAGCTCTGGCACAAGGGCTGCAGCATCTCCAGTGACACCTGAGAAAGCTGCTCGGATTTTCGCTGTTCCGACCGGGAGGATTCCTGCCCGACAAGGATTAGGGAGAGCCTCAGAGCTGCTGCCTGCACCAGGCTGCTCCTGTCCTTGCCTTCTGACTTGGTTTTGTTCTGTTTCTGCAGGAACTGGCCCTGTGACAGGGATGGAAAACACAGTCCAAGGGCATAATCCCACTGCTCCGAGGAGTAACACTGAAGGCAAACCCACATTACTCACCACAGGCTCTACGGCAGGGAAAAGCAAAATCAACCCAAAACAAGTGGGCAACAGCACAATTGCTGTTCACTCTGGCTCTAACAGCAGCCATGGAGGAGACCCTGACCTTGTCCCACCCCTGATCCCACTCCTCTCCTGCCCCATCCCAACCACTGGGATGTGAAGCAGGGCAGAGAGAGCACTCAGGCTTTACAGGCTCATTTCCAACAACTGCTTGTCCACTTTTCCTAGCAAATATTTCTAATATTAAAATAGTAACTTCTCTGTGTTTTCCCCCTTTTTCATATGGCTGGGTGAAAAAACCTTCAAAACATGGTTTATCTGCTCGCTGTCTGGCAAGGGAACGTGCCAAGAGGATGCTGAGCTCCTGTTCCTGGGATGGGATGGGACAGTTTGTGGGGCTGAGCCCATTCTCAGTACTAAGGAAGCCTGGCTTTAGGTAACAAAAATTGTCCTATTTGCCAAATCTTGTGCCTTGGTGAAGACTAAAATCAAATGGCTTTGAGGAAAGCTCATTAATGAACTAGAGTTAAAATATTTGCAACATTAGTGCAGCAATTCCAGGAGCCAGAGCAGGGAAGCAGCTCCAGGCGAGGGGATGCTGCGTGCGGCCGGAGCTGGCCGGAAGATGTCCCTCCCTGGGGAGCTCCTGAGGATCAAAGCTGCTGCCACAAACACCTGCAGCTCCCACAGGGAGGCTGAGCTTCCAAGAGGGATGCTGCCAGCTCCATCTGTGAGGGGTGCTGGAGCTGCTTTCACATGGGATGCACACAGGACAGCACCCAGTGGGCATCTCCCCTCTGGAACTGAGCTCCTGGATCCACATCCCACCTGTCCTGGCTCCTCAGGAGGGTCTGAGCCCTGCCCAGGGAAAAGGGCTGTGTGTCCAAGGAAGTGGAGGGAAAGGACCTCTCATGTCCCTGTGCTTCACCTTGGGGCCGAGCAGCAGCTCCCAGCCAACAGCACCAAAGTGAAGCCACTGCCTTTGTCTGAGGTCCATCGAGGGATTCGCATTCATCCCTTAATCCCAGATTCTGGAAGGGCAGGAGAGGGATTTTACTTAGTTCTGGGCACTGTGTTTCTAATGGGGAAATAAAAGAATACCAAGCCTTCAGATTCCTTTTCCCTTTCTGACAGTGATGTGTGGGACAAGGCTGGCAAAGGAGAGAGGGGCACTTCAGGCAATGGGGAGAAAAGTCCATCTTCCCTTCCTCCTGCAGATATTCCAAGTTAACTTCTATAAAAATGATTTAGTTGATGTTCTTCTCCCTTCCTTCCTCCAAACAGCACATGTTCATCACTTTTTTGGAAACTCTTATTCCAAAAAGCCAGGACAGAAGACAACTCCCAAAGTGACCACCTCATGCTAGGCCACAAGGGCTGGTGCTCCCCTTGCCGTGGATGACCCATGGCAGGTGAGCTTGGCCATCACCTTGGGATGGATGTCACCACCACAGGGCTCACACAACCACCAGGCTCCTGGCTGGCAGCCTCAGCCAGAAAGCAAAGGGCTGAGCTGACCCTGGTGCACGATGCAGACTGAAGTCTCCCAGCTGGGGAGCGATGGCACAGGGAGCCCTGCCCTCGCCACACCTGGACACCAGCACCACACGAGCAAAAACCAACAAATGAAACCCCTGAAGACAACAGCCTGGTGAACAACCCAAAACTGCCCATGGTGGCTGGACGAGGACCACAGAACCACTGAGAAGGAGCAGAAAACCCAAGGAAAGAGAGAGAGAGAGACATCCGTTACCAGAGTAACCTCCCGAGGACTTGATGTACATCTGCCCGTACTGCTCCTCCACCATGGTGTCGTAGGCCTCGTCGTCCTCCTCGTCCTCCTCGTTGTGGTAGGAGGTGGGGCTGTCGGTGGTGGGGATGCTGCTGGCGCCGGGGCTGGTGCGCTCCCCCTGCGAGTACTGCACCTGCTGCACGTTGGGGATCAGGGTGGCCAGGTTGGGCATCCCGTAGTAGGAGACGCGCGACAGCTTCAGGGGCCCTGTGTTGGCGCCGCCGGCGCCGCCGGGCCCGTCCCGCGCGCCGGGCTCCAGGGGCCGCTTGCCGGGCAGGCCGGGCAGGGCCTGCAGCTCCAGGTTCTCGTGTTTGACGCGCGTGAGGAGCGGGATGGGCATGGAGGGGGACATGACGTAGGGCGCCGAGGCCGACTGCAGCTGGTTGCAGGGGCTCTGCGGCTCCGAGCTGGGGTCTTCGATCATGGTGGTCTGAGAGTCACAGTGGGGAGAGCTGACCTTGAACATCAAGTCCGTCCCTTTCTCCACGATGTGCTGGATCTGCAGGAAGCCCGCCGTGTACATCACCACCAGCTGCTCGCTCGCCGCCATGGTCAGCTTGCCGGTGTAGCAGAAGGACAGGATCTGCTGGAAGCAAGCGGGGGGGACGGTCCCCGGCAGCTCAAAGGCGTTTTTGCTGTTCCCACTGAACAAGTCTCGGAAGTAGAGGCTGCTGGCGGCCAGCACGGCCCGGTGAGCCTTGAAGGCTTGGCCCTTCACCACGATGGAGACATCGCAGTACAGCCCCAGCAGCCGCTGCTCGTTCAGGCAGCCCAGAACGGTGTTCCCGAAGTTGGGAATCTCTATGTGCAACATCTGCGACATGGCTCAGGATCGGCTGGAGCTCCTCAGACATTCAATGCAGGAATATCCAAAGTAGGGCACATCTGAAAAACGGAGAAGGCAGGGAAGAGAGGAACAACGTTTTTAGACAGTTCACCAAAGCAGGCAGGAGCACAGGAGCCCACCTCACCCGACATCAAAGGCTCCAAGCCAAGCTCCGAGAGCCAACGCGGAAAAGCGATCGCTTGTAAAAATTGCTTATCGATGGTTTCCAGCGACGTTGGGAATGCTATTGGTGGATGGCAAAGGATATCCCAAAAATGCAAGTATTTCCTTCAATGTGGTCTGTTTAAATAAGCACCACTGATTTATTCCCCCAGGGGTTTTTACTTTATGCAGGAAAATCTGAACGATAATGGGAGAGAACAGTAAAGCAAACGAAAGGCAGTCAGACAGATCTCGGTAGCATTATATAAGAAACACAACAACCAGCAGCTATGTTGAAACTACAGAAAAGATATTTATAAAACAATGTGCCATTCTGCCCGAAATAAATACAGGATTCTGCTGGAGCGAGAGCTCCCAGGAAAAAGCACTTTGAAAAGCAATCTTCCCATTTGCACCAGAAAGAGGGAGCATTTCAACAGTTAAACCCCTTCTCAACAGATTTATCCTCCAACAAAACGAGGCTTATCTCCAAATTAAGCCAGATATTTGAGCCCCAATAAAACAAACCAACGTGCCTGCCGCAGCGAGCCGCCTACCAAGTTGTCTTCTTATTTTCCTCCCCCAGATCCCGAGCAGGGCAGGGGGAGCCCCAGCCCAGCCCCTGGTGCAGGCAGAGCCCCCAGCCCCCAGCCCGGTGCCCCCGGTACCGGCGGTGAGGACCCTCGGAGCGACCCCGGGCTGGAGGCGGCGGCTCCGCATCCCACCACGGCCGCTCTTCAGGACCGGCTGTACCTTTCGGCCGTGGGCAGAATTCCTGCTTCCACCTCCCAGGAAAAAAGAGCCTGGCCCTGGGAGGACCTGGTGCGCAAAGCCGGAGCAGGTAGCGCTGGTGCAGCCTGGGCGCTGAAACTCCAGCGGAGCAAATCACTGCGGATTCACCGAGCCCAGACCCCCCCGTGCTCCCTCCCCAAAGAGTCCAGGAGATTTAAAATCCTGCCTGCCTGTAATACTACTGAAGAAAAACTACGTTTAACTAATACTGAAAGCTCAGAAGAATGATATTAAAAACAACAAAAAAAAACCAAAACAAGAAAATGAAAAAAAAAAAATATAGAAGTTTATCTGAGAAAGATTACAAAAAAAAAAAAAAAATCTCTGGAAAGAAAATAATAACCCACAAAGAGCTGCTCTGTTCCCATTGCCGAGGGGAAAAAAAAAAAAAAAGAAAAAAAAAAAGTCCTATCTGCAAGGCCACGGGGTAACAGGAAGAAAAGGGAACACACTCGGAGCCAATTTAATTGTATCTGCATGGTTAAAAAAAAAAAATTCTTCCAAGCGAGGAAGTTCGCGGTGCCTTCGCCTGGCCGGGAGCGAACGTACCTTGAGCAGCGTCCCCGGCGCCGCCGCTGCCGAGGGGCTCCCGTCCCCCGACCGCCGAGTGCTCAGGGGAGGGGGAAAATAAAATATAGTATCAAGCCCTGGGTTTGTATCTGCTGGAGCTCAAGCTTTTACCAAGTCAAATCTCCCCGGCAGCGCACAGCATCTAAATGAATAGGCCGGATGCAGATTAACATTCAGGCTGCTCTCTGCAATGAATAGAGCCCTTTGATTAGGGACCTGAAGTAAATGCCAGTTTCAAACCGAAGCTTTAAAAACAGAGAAATATCAGTGCCAGAGGAATGCTCTCAGTGTTGGTACAAGACAGACTTTTGATGAGTCACTGCAATGCAAACAAAGATGGCAGAAATACTGTACTGTATGCTGATGAAATGCTTAGTGGTGCCACGGCAACTGAGACAGGTTTTAAATTTATAGTGCAGTTTTGCATATGAATTACGCTGTAAACTGCCTCCCCTGCCATCTAGTACATCCAGAGTGTCAAAGCATTTAAACTATTCCAAACAGTCTGCAGAGCTGGCACTGCTGCTGGTTAACTCCTGCGGCCAGGGGAAGGCACGGAGCAGGGGTGGAGAGCATCCCCTGCATCCCCCCAGCATCCTCCTGTACCCCCAGCATCCCCTGTATCCCCTCCTGCATCCCTGAGCATCCCCCTGCATCCTGAGCATCCTCCTGCATCCCCTCACATCCCCCCAGCATGCCCTCAACATTCTCCTGCATTACCCCCACATCCCCAGCATCCTCCTGCATCCCTCCAGCATCCTTAGCATGTCCCCTGCATCCACCCCAACATCCTCTGCCTCCCTTCCAGCATCCTCTGCATCCCCTCAATAACCCCTGCATCCCCTCAATAACCCCTGCATCCCCTCCAGCATCCTCTGCATCCCCTCAACAACCTCTACATGACCCCCAACATGCTCCTGCCTGATCCAGCATCCTCCCACCTGGCCCAGCATCCCACCCCAAGTGCTCCCCAAAAGCACCTGCCCAAAAGCACAGCTTTGGCAAAGCCCAAATCTGCCCAAAATAAAGGTGCTCCTTGGGCAGCCACAGTCCTGCCTCCTGCCCCCCAGATCCTTCCCCCCACCAATACAAGAAAGCCTTTCAAATGCAGGAAAAATGTTTACCCCTTGGGGAAAGCTTCTTTCAGTCTGTGGCTGAATCCACTAAAAGCAAATCCATTTGCTTAAGTAATGAAATCCCAGTCACATTGTCTCCTGGATTCAGATTTTAAATTACCTTCGCATTTATTGAGCATGTTTGGTGCTTTTTTCTGGGAAAGAGGGTGGGGCCTCCCTTTGCTTATTTCTCCCTTGCCCTGAGCGTTTTCCCTTGTGCCATTGGCCTCGGATTTGGTTCAATTGCTGTGCTCTGATGGTCACACACAGTTAAAATTCCGGGGATGAGAGGTGAGGCCATCCCTAGAGCAGGAGAACTGCAGGGAGCACAGGGCTGGTGATGCTCCAGCCTGACCCTTCCCTCCTGATCCTGCTCACAGCTCCACTTCCACATCCAAAGGGATGTTTGGTGCATTAAGTTCAAGTCTGGGGCAGGGAAGTGAGCAAACCCCTCTGACACAGCTGCCCTGGATCCCACAGGACCTGCAGGCTCACGGAGCCCGGAGAGCCACGCTGCTCCCACACCATTCTCTGCCTTGGGAATGCTCAACACACTCATCCAAACCCCCCAGGAGCTCACTGGGGTCTCTGCTGAGCGCTGGTGAGGAGGTGAAAGCGCTGGGAGGGGACCAAGGTGACATCCCGTGAGGAGATCAGGGATGACACCACAACAACCACGCCCGAGAGCCCAAAACCTCTCCCAACCACGACACCACCCATCTCTGCTGGAGAAAGGATGGAATCTGCCCTGGCAAATGAAGATCCACTCTGAATCTGTGAAAATTACTGAGAAAAACCTGAGTTACAGAAAAAACATCACTGCTCAGGCACCTGAGGAAGCCCCATCCACGGTGATGGGAAGAACGTGGGTGGAGAAGGATTTCCTCCTCTTTTCTTCCAGGAAGGGCTCCCTCAGAGCTGGAGAAGACACCAGGGAGGCCTTGGATGGACCTCCTTGGACCCAGCAGGGCAGGATGAGTGGGACCAGCCAAGGACAGCTCAGTAGCACAGAACAAGCCAAACTTAAAATAAATATCAATTATTAATATTAGAATTTGCTCTATAAACAAACAGGCTTGTCAGGAGCAATCCCTGTCTCTCCCTAAAAACACCAAAATGTGCTGGTTTAGGGTATGTTTAACCCAGAGAGAAGCAACAAAGTGTCCCAGCATCCCAAACCTGACAAATCTCAGCTAAAACCTCCCAGGAGAGTTTGAATCAAGATGCTCCACACAATTGGTCCCTCCCAAAATGCAGCTCTCAGGGAAATGGGGGGAAGCCACAGTGTTTGCTTTAGAAAGAGCATCAAGGAACATAAGCAAAGCCACCCAAGGAAGCTGCAAAAGCCCCAACCACCCCAATAAACCATCAGCCAGGACTGCTGGAATTTCTTCTTCTTCCTCCTTCTGCCCCTTCCTTTTTATGACCAGAATATATAAAAAAGCTTCCCAAAATCCAACCCCAAACCACCAACAACCCCAAATCATGAAGAAATAAAATAAAACAGTCTTGAAAGCCCAGGAGAAGCTTCTCACCACCAAACCTCATGTTCCCTAAAAACAACAGCCATGAAAAGCCACTGTGATTAGACAGCAAATGCAATAAAGCTTGATAATTTCTATCTTTAAAATTCCTCTATTAAATATGATCATTTTTCTTTTAAATAGAGCAGCAAGTGACTTTTGAAGGGTTGGAAATGGCTTCAGCCCATCTGACACAGGAAGAGCTGTGCTGCAGGAGGAATGACCTTTGCAATTACAGATGTAAACTGTATTTTTCCAGTCTCATCTCTCAAGCAGAGCTGTGTCCCAAGGTGCAGGAGGAGGCCCCAGCATGAGCATCACCCCAAAAAATCCAGTCTCCTCTGGGCTGGAGCGTCCTACAGGTGACAGATCATCAACTGGACATCTCCAAATGGGAAAACTTGGATAAAACTGGATTAAAACCAGACAAACATCCCCCACCATGATCATTTTATATATGTGACCATTCAAGCAAAACAACATTTTGTTTTCTGATGGCAGCCTCTTTTTCCTGCTCGTGGATACGGGGGGATAATTTGTACATCTGCCTGATTTTTGTAAAGTCATAGCCTTTGTCACAAGATGTTCATAAAAAATGCAGCCGTTATTTGAGACAACTTCCAGGAGAGTTTGGGAATTCTCAGTTTCTGCATTCATCTGCTTTGGGGGAGAGAAAAAAGCAGGTTTGCTCTTTTCCAAACTAATTCCCTGCTCTGAGGCCTGAAAGGTCAGGGCAAGGCGACAGCAACAAAGGAAAAAAGCATCGACCTAGAATAAGATGCTGCCATCAGAGCTCCCCCAGGAGTAATCAGAAATAATTAGATAATGTATTTAAATTGCCTTTTTTCTTCACCAAACAACAGAGAGACTCGGTGGAGAATCATTCCCCCAAAACCCCCAAATATCCCCCAAGTGCTGCAGCTCCCCAGGAAGGTGAGCTGGGCCAGGGACAAAGGGCCAGGGACCCTCCAGGGGTGGGACACAAAGCAGCCAAAGGCTTTCACCCCCCCAGCCAAAGCCCCAGGAAAGAAAAGAGCTGAAAAGTCCTGCCCTTGAAGGCCCCAAAGGGTCAAAGGAAACTTCCCTTTCTTCTGTAAATGAGAAGAGAGGGGGGGGAAAATCCCACCCTTGGATTTGAGGCTAGCAGGGGGTCCCCAAAGCCACCCAACCCCACCAGGAACAGGGGTGGCACCTGCCCTGCTCTCACTGCAGGGTTTGGGGGTTATTTCCCCATTTTTTAATGCAAAGGAAATGTAAAAACCCAGGGGAAAATATGCAACAGCTCACTGCAAACTCAGTGGCTGAGTATTATTCCCTGAGCCCGGAGATGCTGTAATGCCTCAAATAAAAGAAAGAGTTAAATAAAATGGAGTTAAGTAAATGAAAGAGTTAAGTATAAATAGCTAAATAAAGCCAAATAAAATGCACTTCAGGTCTAGGCTGAGCATATTCCCCCCACCCCTGCATCACAGCCTGTGCCAGGAGCCAAGAAGCCAAAATGAGAAGTCTTTGCACCCCCACCCCAAAAACTGAGCATCCCCTCTTTGAGGTGAGAAAATCCAGGAGGGGAAGGGAGAGGGATTGGGGCACAGGTTTGGATTCCTGCACAGTGTTTGGCAGGGGCAAGAAAACAAGGTTAAGTTCAGTAATCAAATGGCAGTGAGACTCCTGCAGCACTGATATCTGCAGCTCCAAAGTATTTATTTTTGAAATGCTGCAAGTGGCAAGCGGCGCGGACGGACCCTATTTTTAGTGTAGCAGCCAGTGGCAATGGGTGAAAGAAGATTATTTCTGCCTTATTAAGAGCAGAAAGTGAATTTGCAAATATTACTCAGTAACACACGGGCAGCCCACACGCAGCAGACATGCAGCACACGGAGCCACCGCGGCTCCAGCATCCTCAAAGTTCGCACAGAAAGTACGGCCCTGGAGGCTGGGGCAGGGAATGGGGGGGAAAAGATGGAAAAGTGAATTGAAATGGTGCTGATGGTGCAGCTCAGGAGGTGTGGGCAGCCCGGGGATAGGGTGCTGGGTGCTCGGTTTGGGACCCCGGCGCTGCCCTGGGGGCTCTCCCTGGGGACCTGGCAGAGCTCCAAATGTCCCTCCATGGGGAGCTGGCACAGCCCTGAGGGGGCTCTGCCCAGGGACCCTGGAACAGGATTGGCACCGCTTTTTGGGGACCCCTGCACATCCCCGAGGGGGCTCTCCTTGGGGACCCTGGAACAGTCCTGGGGACTCTTCCTGGAGACCCCAGAACAGCCCTGGGGGCTCTTCTTGGGCACCCTAGCACAGCCCTGAGGGTCTCACCCCAATTGCTGGCACAGCCCAGAGAGTCTCACCCCAATCCCTGGCACTTTCCTGGGGTCTCACCCCAATCCCTGGCACTGCCCTGGGGTCTCACCCCAATCCCTGGCACTGCCCCAGGGTCTCACCCCAATCCCTGGAACAGCCCTGAGGGGTCTCTTTGTGGGGACCCCAGGACTGCCCAGAGGGGTCTCTCCATGGGGATTCTGGTACAGTCCTGGGGACTCTTCCTGGAGACCCCAACACTGCCCTGAGGGGTCTCACCCCAATCCCTGGCACTGCCCCAGGGTCTCATCCCAATCCTTGGCACTACCCAGGAGTCTCACCCCAATCCCTGGCACAGCCCAGGGGTCTCACCCCAATCCCTGGCACTGCCCAGGGGTCTCACCCCAATCCCTGGCACAGCCCTGGGGTCTCACCCCAATCCCTGGCACTGCCCTGGGGTCTCACCCCAATCCCTGGCACTGCCCCAGGGTCTCTTTGTGGTGTCCCTGGCACAGCCCCACGTCCCCCTGTGCTGGCCCAGCCCCGGGCTGTGTCCTGCTGCAAGGTGAGTCACCGGCAGCCCGGGTGCACCGCGGCTCCTCGAGGTCACCCACCCGGCAGCTCCAAAAGTGCCGTCATTCAGCCAAGGCAAAGCGTGTTATTGCCATTATTATTTAATCAGGTTTTTTCGGTTTTTTTTTTCTTTCTCCCCTTTCCTAACACTGATCTTAAGAGCTCTCAAAGCAAGGAGAAGCAAAAATAGAAAATGCAACATTTTAATTTTTTTTTTTTTTTTTTCAGATTGCTGCAAGGGGAAGGGAGAAGGGAGAGACATGGCTAGAAAATACAATTATTCTGCAGAACTGAGTATTTTGCCACCTAATAAAAACTCAAGACCCCGAGTAAGTTACAGCCACAGGAAAGCACAGAGCACCCCATCACCCTGCCTGCAGCATCCCAGCACAAGCACTAATTCCCATCCGTAACACATCAAAAAAGACAAGTGCCATGCTGAATCCTATTCTCCTCACTCCTAGTACACAACAGCAGAGCTAGCAATATATAACATGCATGACTCAGTCCTAGCACCGTGCCACTACGGAACAGAAAGCTTTAAAATAAAGTAAATATCTTAAAAGGTCAATTAAAAAAAGCTTACAAAACATCAGACGCTGCTTCTCGCTAGAGCTCATTACCTAGTATGGTGGAGCTGCCTGTGTGTTTTTTTTTCTTGTGCAAGTTAGTCTGTGAGTCAGCATTAACACACATGAGAACATCAGGAATACTGCCTAGTTCTGATGCAATGGAGGTTGTAAAAAAAAAAAAAAAAAGAAGAAGAAGAAGAAGAAGAAATCGCACTCGGTTTGGACGGGAGCCTGTAATTCAATTGCCTTTACTTTTCAATTACTGCATAGCCTACCCTGACCAACCTGCAGAGGGGAAGGAAACTTTGCTTACATCTCTGTCTTAAAATTAATGACTTTTACTTTTGGCTACAGCTTATTCTCCCTGCTTTAAAAAAAAAAAAAAAAAGACATAATATAATTAACCCTTCAAGGGCAGCTGAGCCCGTGCAGCAATTGGGATCTTCGTGTTTCTGTAGGAATTTCAGGGCTGCCAAAAAGTTCTGGTGAAGGGAGACATTTCTACATTAAACTTTTAATACTCTATAAAGCAAAGCTACAATTGCATCTGAGTTTGATCCTTAATGGAAATAGAAGCTTGCAGACAAGGGAAGTTAGAGACTGCAGAAATTTAACTCTGCGCTTCTGGGTCCAGACAGGCAAATACCAGAGTGCACAGGAGGTTTTTCAAAAATGAGGGGCTTGGTCATTCAGCAAAAACCCTGAGAAACCTAAAATTTCTGACATGAGGTGGCCACCCCAGCCTGACACCCACTTTGCCCAGGCAGATGGAGACAAAGCTGAAAACCAGCATTTTTTATATATTGCATTTACTGCTTGTACTCCAGCAAAGAATTCCCTGTCTCCCCTTTCCCTGGGGGGAAAACCCCTCCAGACTGATCCCTGCTCCCAGGATCGAGTCCAGGAGCCTCAACACTGACTTTTCACTTCTGCCTCCTCTCCCCCTGCAACAAAACCCTTCCCTGGGGGCAATAAATGGTGCCCAAAGCTCCAGAATGTGACTATTTCTGTATCACACCCTAAAACACCCCCAGACAACACTGCAGAATATTGCATTATATATATATACTGCTGATGATTGTATGTATGAAATATTATAATATAGATGATGCATGGTCAATGTACTACTGTTATATTTATATATATAATATGCTAAACTATGTCCATCAACACCTGACAAGTTCTGAGCTGCTGGGAGAGCCCTGCTAATGCCCAGCACAGAAATTCCTTAAATCTGGGGTTTTTTAATCTCTGCAGCAGAGAGGGGTCAGAGGTTGAAGTGAGAAAGTCTCCCCAGTGCTCATGACCTGAGCTGGTCCCTCAGCAACAAACACTGACCAACCCTCAAAAATATAAATATCTAATTCATATGGATTGACAATCCAGTGGATCACAAGAAATGCCAAACCCCAGCTTAGTTTGCTGTCTGCTTTCATGAGTAGACACAAGCACTGCAAAACTCTTTCTTTTCTCCAAGTATAAATACTTATTAATGCTGATTAACCAACACAGAACCCCCCTAATATTAGAGATCAACCATTTCTGCAGCCTCTCCTGCAGGCAAGTCTCAAACCAGTATGAGCCTGGTGGGGTTATTTTTCCTTAAGCATGTGGGATACTTGAATACAGATGAATTGAGTTTTAAAGGAAAAAACCCAAGCAGCAACTTCTGGGCCAAGTTCTTGTGTGCCAAACTTTTCAACTGCCACAGCACAGCTCGACAGTGTTTCAAAAGAATTTAAGCACTGTTTTGAATACTGCTGACAATCTTCCTCATCAAAATTTGTAATTTAAATACCTCAAATCTGAAAAGCACGCTCCCTGGGGCATGCTTCATTCTCCCTCCCCACCGCCCAACCTCCCCGAGCCCCATTTGGAATAAAATCCGCTGCTTTCTGTATCTGGCTGGGTTTTCCCCCCCTCCTGCAGCCCCCCAGCATCCACTGCATCCCACAGGGATCCCAGTGCTGGAGCAGAGCTGCTTCTGCAGGGATGGAGCCCCTGTGTGCACCCCAAAACACACCCACCTTCCTCTTTTATAGCTCTTGAGGCTGCTTTAGAGACCAAACCAGTCACTGGTTTAGAGATAAAATCACTGATTTAGAGCCAAGTCCAATTAGTGATTTTGGGCTAAAACAAGTTAGTGATTTAGAGTTAAAACCAGTGGCTGATTTAAAGCTAAAACCAGTGGCTGATTTAGGGCTAAAACCAGTTTCTGATTTAAAGCTAAAACCAGCTAGTGATTTAGAGTTAAAACCAGTGGCTGATTAAGGGCTATAACCAGTCAGCGATTTAGGGCTAAAACCAGTAACTGATTTAAAGCTAAAACCAGTGGCTGATTTAGAATTAAAACCAGTTACTGATTGAAAACTAAAACCAGTCAGTGACTGAGAGCTAAAACCAGGCTGTCCTGCCTCCCACACTGAGAAGGGGTTAATCCAAGGAGCCCCATTCCCACCCCTCTGCTCTCCAGTGGATAAAACCTTCCTTCAGACGTGTCAATAACCCCCCAATAATTCCCTGCCACCCAGCCTGATCCTCGGGGAGCAGCCAAAGGAATTTCTTGGGGTGCCTGTGCCGGTGGAGCAGCAGCTCCATTTTGGCAGGAGCGTGTTTAAGATTCCCTCCCAGTGCTGCAAAGCACCTTGAAAGGTCGACGAGCGCTTTCATATTCTCCGATCCATCTCCGACGCTGCCGCAGATGAAACGGATTGACCTAGACAAGAACTGCACCAGCCTCTGTGAAATAATCCATCACCACCCCTCGCCAGCCGCAGCCGCCTTTGTCATGGGAACGCTTGGGAATCTCACCTACCTACTGCAGCCGAGCTGGGGCTGGAGAGCCTTTAAATCCCAGCCCTGCTCTCCTGGGATGGAACCAAAGCCGGAGCTGCGGAGCGCCGAGCCGGCACACAACAGCAAATACCTCCATATTCCACAGCCTGTGCCCATTACCCAACTCATTAAAGACAGTGATACTTTGTAACACACTCTAATCTTTAATATTCATAGCTTGCTTCATTTGCATATCATGCCATAAATAGTTGAAGCAGAGGTAAAACACAAAGCGCTCCACTTGCATTTCTAATTATGCCTAAAATCAAATGTAAATCACAACACATCCAAGACACAGAAAATATTAAATTTGCTGGCTCTCGGTTAAAAATCTTTTAAATGCCCTCCCCCCTCCCCAAACCACATTCACAAACCCAATTATTTTTAAAAAGAAAAATCAAAGAGGCTCATGTTGTCTGTTTTTAAAGAGGAGCTGACACATCCCAGCCCTGGGGAGGGACCCAGCAGCATGCCCAGCTGCAACCCCCCCAGTGCCAGCTCATCTCCCCAAAAACATCCCTAAAAACCTGCCCTGCCCACAGGGCTGGGCTGCAGCTGCCCATTTAACCTTGGTCCTGGGAGGAACAGGAGCCTTTTGCTCCGGGGTGCCTGGGAAAGCTGATCTCCAGCAAAGGAGGTAAATTTGAAACATCAGCTCAAATGTGAACTTGTGCTACGGCGCTGGGCTGGCTGGAGGTCGGGGCTTTGGATTTGGGAGAGGGAAGGGGAGAAGCCCTGGGGCTGGGAGCTGCTCAATCCCAAGGTTTAATGAGGAAAGTTTTGGGGTGCTGGCACTCAGCAGCTCCGTGTCCAGAATCAGACAATTCCTGCTCACAACGCACCAAAAGCAGGCAGAGGCAGCAGCACAGGGTGTTCTTCTCTGCTGTGTTTTCTCCTGGAACATGGAAGAGCCCTCAGTGGGGCACCAATCCTGTGGAAAAGGCTCAAGACCCCATTCAGCTGCTGCTGAAGCTCTGCCATGGGCAGGTTTGGCATCAGTGAGCCCTGGGCTCTCTCCAGATACATCCCAAATATCAACAAATAATCAAATAATACAGCCCTTTTCATAGCAGCTGCAGCAAATTCACCTGCCTCCCCCAAAAACATCCTGTGCTGCTGGCAGTGGCTCATGGGACTTCAGTCCCCAACCACCACAATCCTGGAGGATTGCTCCACAATCCCACTCAATTTATGGGCTTTTAGGGAAAAGTGTGGCATCAGCAGAGGAGCCAGGCTGCAGCCCTGGGGAAACAGGGCTGAGGTGTCCTCACCTGCACAGATGAACTGACCCTGCTTCCCCCAGCTCACAGAGGCTTTGTATCTGCCAAGCACCTCGATATCCTTGGATAAAAATTGTTAGTAGGACATTCCTGATGCTGGCACAAATAATTTCCCTGATGCTTCTGCATCTTGATTTTATGGAAAGAGTTTATGGAAATCCTCTTGATTTTATGGAAGTCCATCACCACCACCAAGTGAAAATGCACATTTTTAGTTCAAGAGCACTGCAGCCTCAACCCAGCCCTGCTCCTTGCCCACCACACTGATCCAACACACTGCTGCTGCTCCCAGGAAGCTCAAAACCTTCCTAATCTTCATCCATCTCCCCACTCCTCCTCTTCAACTCCCAAGAAACTTCTCCCAACAGAGACACAACATCCACAAGACTCCAAGTTTTACAGATTTATGCCCAAATATTGAATTAAAATAAAATGAACTGAATTTCATGAGAGCAGGACAAAAATCCCACTCTTTGGGAAGGCAGGAAGTGCCCTGGGAGCGAGGAAGTCTGGAAGATGTGGATCTTTTCTCACTTACCTTCCCTTTCCCACTGGGGCTCCAGCTGTAGAAACCCACCACATCTTAATGGAAGGCTGTCCCCAGGGAAAAAGGCATTTTTAAGTCACTCAAACCCGGAGTAATTTTGAAGGAATCAGCTAAATATCAGCAGTGAGCCGGGCACCCGCCGGCCACCCTGGCTCCGAGCCATCGCCTCTCCCTCCTGAGACTTCTCCCACTTAACAAAAGGCTTAAAGAGACTTCTGAGAGAGAATGCAAAGTGGAAAGAAGACAAAAAGCCAATATTATCACTGCCACATTCTGCTCCTACTTGTAGGAAAGCTGCTGTTTTTCCAAGGTGAATAAATGCCATCAGTGAATGGGTCCAGAGTTCCCCCTGCATCCCCCCTCAATTCCTGCCCTCCCCTGCAGCTCACCCTGTCCCTTTCCAGATTCCAGTCCAGCTCAGCAACCACATTGCATCAGTTCTAAGAAAGGGTTAAAAGATTTTTTTTTTCCTGCCATATCGACTTCCAAAGAATTCCAGAGACATCATTAAATTTAACCCCGAAAGGTGAGCAACTGCCCCGTGCCCCGGCCCGTGCCCAGGGAGAAGTGAAAGCGAGCAGCTCACAGCCTGCAAAGCTTTTCTGCTCTTCGTATGTACCCTGGCATCTTGCCCAGACCTATTTTTAAGCCCATTTACTAGAAATCCCACAAATTAAAGGAAATACGGATAATGTTGTAAGAATCCTTTGGGCCAAATAAAAGCTACACATAATTTTCCTTGTGCATCAAGAGTAAGATCCTTAACCACAAAAACCAGATTTCCCCAAAGCTCTTTTGCAACAGTGAGAGAGAATCTTGTTTTGTAAAAAGTTGCTTTGATTCACTCCTGGATTACAGGGAGAGCAGCAGCTCCGCTGCCTCCCGGCCAAACCCGGGAGTGATTCCTGTTATGAAACAGAAAGGTGTTAGGAGAACACAAATAAATTAAACATTTCCAGCTCTGGAACGGGGACTGCAATGAGAGTGAGGCACAGGGTGCTGTGGGGAGAAGCTGGAGGATGGTTATTGGGATTTTTCCCCCCTGTAGAGGAGATTTGGGTGGGTTTATCTCCCAGCCTCTGTCCAGCTGTGTGTTCACTGTGCTCATGAAGGGTCAGTGTGCTGGAGAATTTCCAACTTGCTGCAGGCAGGACAGTCAGCCCAGCCCCAGTGAAGGGTCCCCACAGCCTCTCCTCAGGGATTTCCTGAGAAACAGTGATTTTATACAAAAATAAATCTATCTCTGCATCTCTGTTTGAATAATTACAGTGGGGTCTCTCATTTATCTCTCTCAGGAAATAAAGGAGCATCCACCTGCAGTGGGGCTTTGGGAAGAGCTGTGTTTTATGCAGCACCCATGATCTGAACCTCATAAAGACTTTAAATAAACTCCACTAACAGGTCTTTCTTATAAAGAAACCAACAACCAGATCAGTGTTTCACTAAAACTCATCAGACAAGCAGAAACAGCCCCAAAACACAGCAAGTCAAAGCAGCATTTGTGGTTAGTCCTGGCAGGGAGGGAATGAAGGGAAGGTGCTTCCTTTCCCCATCCAACCTCACTCTCCTTCATCCCCACCTCTGGCTTAAAATGTCTTCCTCACAAACATTCCAGCTTCCTTTTGAAAAAGGAAAATAATTATGCAAGGGAATAACCACTTTTCTCCTACAAACACACAGATATGAACAGCTAAACACACAACTTCGGGAACTTTTCCAAGATTTATATGTTTTGCATGGAAAGCAAATGTTGGTGGTTTGGTTTTTTTTTCTCCCTGCCTGGGAAAATATTTAAGCACCAAGTTTATGGAGCCAAGTGCATTTATTGCTGGTTTCTGCTGCTGCTGCTGCTCAGACAGAATGGGATCAGTGATTTAAGTGGCACTGGCTGATGCCCGAGCCCCCGGCCCGGAGCTGTGCCGGCACGTGGCTCTGGGAATTCTGGCTCAGACAGATTTTATCCATGGCACAGGATGGCAGGAGTGGCTGAAAGATGGCCTGGAGCATCCCAGTGCTCCCAGCAGAGCCCCCAGGTCCCTCCCAGCCCCACCAGTTCATCGCTGTCGTGCTTTTTGATGCAGTGGAAGTCATTTCATGGTGATACCCTTAAAAACAGCAACACTTGATTTGCATTTTCCTGGCCCATTTTACTGAATCCCTGCCTTCAGATGGAAACTCCTCCCCATGTTCCCAGCTCAGAGCAGCTCCCAGCTCCCTCAGTGCTGCTGGGACCATGAGCAGAGGCAGCAGTGGGCAGCAGCCCTGCCCCATCCCTGCAAGTGCCCAAGGCCAGGCTGGACAGGGCTTGGAGCAACTGGGACAGTGGAAGGTGTCCCTGCCATGGCAGGGGATGGAATGGGATGAACTTTAAGGTCTCTTCCAATAAAAATCATGCTGGAATTCTATAAAACCCCAAGATCCACTCAGTCCCAAGCCTCAGCCACTTTCTCAGACCTGGAGACCTCTTCACAAGGCCCTCCAGCTTTTTGCAGCAAGCCAGACAGTGATTTTTGCCTCTATATTTCCACTTATTTGTGTATTTTTGCAAATCTTTCTGGCCAGTTAAACCAGAACCGTGGCAATTGCGAAATCCAGGAAATTTGCTGCAACGCTCTGTAACTCTTGCAAGGCAATTAGCCAAAGCCTCACACAAATAAGCTTTTTTGCCACACCGTTCTAACCACCAAGCATTAACCCATTTTCTTAGGAAACAACATCTGCTGAAACAACTTCCTAATCTAGCAGCAGGCAGAGAAAAAACCCACTGCAGCATCTCTAGTGCATGGTAAAGAGAATTAACAGGCAGATTTGTCCTGCTCAGAGGGCACTGACCAGACCCATCCTCCTCTCACAGACCCTCTCCCTGGGATATTTATTCCCTGGGGCAGGAAAAGTGTAAAGGCCAAAGGTTTTCCTGCAGCACTTACATGTTTTAATGACAGAGATGATGGTGGAGCAGCCTGGGGGGCTTTGGAGCAGGATTTTTTTGAAGCCAGACTGTTGTGGGGTCTGAAATCCTTGGAGCTACAGGAGCTGCACCTTATAGCTGCAGGGATAAATCAAAGCACAGCAGGATGGCACAGGTGTCATTTGTAAGAATAAACATACTACTGGGCAATAAAGTAACAATTTCCATTTCCTGGCCTTTACACAGCTTTTTTTTTTCTTTCCTGGGAAAATGGGAACATCAAGCCAAAATTAGGCTCCATGATTTGCCCTAGGAAAGACAGAAACCACACAGTATCCTTCTCCTTACTCCAGATTAAAACAGCAGCTACACTTCTGCACCATTTGTTAGAACTCATTTCCTCCCTTATTCTCTGCCCCTGCTTTCTCCACCATCCCACTGAAAAACCAATAAAATAAAATAAAAACCTTCCTTTTGGGAACACAGTGGTAATAATACTGCTCCCATCTGTTGATAAGTCCAAGGACCTGCACGGGGAGCAAAGAGGCTGGAAAGCTGAAAGGGAGTCAAGTGTTTGCATGGTTCTACTGAGAAATGAAATCCAGCTTTAAACACAGTAAATCGGAGACTATTCTGAATCACCTCTTGAATTTTTTAATGCTACTCCTGGGAGCACTGAAGGTAAATATGTTAATTTGACTTCAATCATGGTGCAGGGGAAAAAAAAGCAGCACACTGTATTAGTTTAGGGTACCAAGTCTTAAAACTATTCATGCATTTCTGCATATTTTATACTCAGCAAATAAAGTTCCAAGGTTCTATAAGGAGGCTGCAAAATTATTCTGAGTAAGCAATAATGAGCTGTGCATTATATAAAGCTGATACTAATGGTAATCTATTATTAAAATTTGAGAGTTATAGCAGCTCTGTAAGAGTCCGAGAGCAGGTTTTCCTCCCTAGGAAGGGAGAGCAGCATCTGGAGCAGGGAGCTGGGCCAGACAGGTTTTAGGGGACCCAAGCTGCACCCCAGGTCCTTGGGATAACCTGTCCCAGGCCTAATTAACTCTTCCTCCCTGTCCCACTGCACAGGCAGCAGAGTCACAGCAGGTTCATCCTCCTGGCGTGTTTCACTCCCTGCCTGAGCGAAACAGATCTCCCAAAATGCATTAAAAAATGAACAGGGTCTCAGGTTTGGATATCTCAGCCACCCCCAGAGCCAGCTTGACCCCTGATTCCTGTGATGCCCCACCTGGGCTGCCCCAAGGGCAGGGATGGGGCCAGTGAAACCCAGGGAGCTTTTCCTACCTGTCCCCTCCTGCCAAATCACCTCCAGGGCCTCCAAAGAGCACCACGACATCCAGGGTGGCCACAGGGACTCAAATGCACAATGGAAGAGGGCACATCCCAGCATCCTGGTCCTGTGGAAGGTTCCCTGCCCTTGGAACAGGGTTGGGGTTTAAGGTCTCTTCCAAACCAAACCATCCCATGGTTTTACAATGCCCAGCAAGGTCAAGCCAAGCTCTACTTGGTGCTGGTTTGAGCTGGACTTGTTCTGCCTCTCTCCCATTCCTTCCTGGAGATGGATGCTTTCCTGGGAACTGCTGCTCCAGGATCCATCCCAGTGAGCGCTGTGCATTTTAAGGACAAATCATCACCTCCTGGAACAGCACCTCTCTGCACTGCTGAGAGAGAAACAAACAGCAAAAAGCCCAGAGTTTGGCTCATTTTCCTCCTTCCTACATCTTTTGGTGAGAATTGAAGCAGTCTCTGGGGGCTGTGAATCTGGATCTGGAGAACTCACACAGAAATAGGCACATCAGTGAGGCACCAGGACATCTCCATGTGTAACCTCCATCTCAGAGGGCTCGTGGATCCTGAACACCCTTGGGAACACGGTGGTCCCACCTCATCACCTGCCCCTCAGAGGAAAACCTTCCCTTGGTTTTGCATGAAATGCAAAATTCCATTTTTCCTGCGTTTCAGAGGCTGCAGTGTGCAGCCAAGCTCCTTCTTCCCAAATGAAATTCTGCACTAAGTGCAGATCCTGAAGGCAACGTTCTGCCCAAACCACAGGATAATGAAGCATAACAATTCCAGGAGAAACAAACTCAGTCTGAGACCTTTCTGCACCAAGAAGGATCTTAAACAAAAGAGCTCTTTGCTCTCTCCACACTGAAAAGGTGAGGAAACCAAAACAGAGCAGGTCAGATTTGCTGGGTGTTTATGGCATCCACCTGCTCTGTGCCCATTCCCTGCTGCATTCCCTACCTGGGCTGAAGGAGTTAACAGCTCCTCTGGGATGTAACAGGAGCTGGAGTTACTCACCCAGGCATGTCCGGATTGGTATCAACCCGGAGAAGCCTCTGAATGAAGTTGCCTTGGAGATGCAGCCAAAACCAATGACCAGATATTAACTTTTCAGCACAGTGAAAGGCAGGCAGAACATGTGAAACCAGCAGGACACAGCTTCCAGCCAAGCTGGAACATCCGGATGCAACGTGAGGGACTCCTGATTCCTCCTGGAGGAGTAAAACTTTGTGTCTTTGCTCAAGGAACAGGAGAAACTTCCCCTTGCAAAGCCAAGCAGGCTGGCAATAAAACCCAGCTCTGGAACCTTCTGGAATGGACAATTAATGTCCATAAGCAAGATGATGCCTTTCCTTGGTTTAATTTTAAAGTTGATGTTAAAGATAGCAGCTCACTGCTATTAAAGATACCAAGCTCCTTAATTCTTTCTGTAATCAGCTTCATAAGCAGAAAAAGCAGCATGGGCACCTTACCCAGTGCAGCTGAAATGAGACATCATGAAATAAAAGCCTTAAGAAGGAGTTCAGAGGCTGGGCTGGAGCAGGATCACACATCTGCCTAAGCCAGCACTTCCTCTCCACTTCCAAGGGCAGGTTTGGGGATGGGTGAGCAGGAAGGAGAGGCTGCCCTGGCCATCTGCTGCCTCCCAGGGCAGGCACACAGAAAGAAACCAAACTTCAGCAGAGCTCTCTCAATCTCAGCCCAGAGCAGAGCTCACCCTCCTGAAGGTGCTCAGCCACTTCCCAAGGGCGCCGTGCGGGGAGGACAGCGGGTGACCACACCAGTGGCACCAGGAGGAGGAGCACCCACTGAAGGCCATGGGTGAAACCAACCCCAGCTGCACCTCTCCTCCCTCCAGCCTCACTGACCAAGGAGGAAAAACAGCTTTCAACCACCACAAGGCTTGCAGTGCATGAGATGAATCAGAGCAGCACTCTCCACGCCTGCCACCGGGGAACAAAGCCCAATGGACACACCACAAGCCCTGATTTCCATCCCCAAACCCAGCCTTGGCAGGGGATGATGCTTCCCAGGCCCTGCAGGGATCTTCACTGCATCTCACACAGGGAATGACCTGCAGGGCTGTGCTGGAGCCCAGCCCCACCAGCAGCTCCCAGCAGCGATGAACGGCTGGTGGAGCCACACCTGGGGCTGTCGGGGACAGATCCAGGAGCACGAAGGAAAATGGACATCTTCCCATCACAGCAAACACTTCCTTCCCATCCACACACCAGCCCCTTGGTATTTTTTCCCTGAAGGAAAAACAGAAGATGCTTTCCATAAGCAGACGATTTCAGCAGCTAATTTTACCATCACTTATGGTCGACTTTATGACTAAGATTTCATGCTGACTATATTAATCCTGTCAAATTTCAGAGTGAGAGAGAAATGATACTGTATATTTTATGGCTGCAATAACTTCTAAGCCATTAGACATGCATGCTGACATGAAAGTAATCAAATTGATTTTTTCCTATTACAATGAAGAACTTTGTATGAGCAAATAGTCTTTCTGGCACGGGAATGAAACGACAAGAAGCCTTTGCTCACTCAGGAAATTAGGAAATTGCCACGAGCCATCGTTCAGAAATTTGAGTTTTCTGCTTACTCACATTTTATTGTCACCAAAGCTGAAAGGGACATGTTAGTCAACCAAACGATCGACAAAAGCCAACGCCAGGGATAATCAGAGGGGTTTGAAGCCCTGTTAAATACTGCAGAAGCTGCAGTTAATTGTTTTCCTGGCATTAAAGGCTCCCCTGTGCCTTTTTTAACCTCATCAGACACATTTTTCCCCTCACAGCTCGCTGGCTACTCCTCCAGGTGTTGGGTGGGCAAGGCAGAATGGATCAGAGTAAGTTCCTCACAGGGCTTTAGGGAAGTCCTGGACACCTGGAAGTGTTCATGGATATCCCACAGTCCATGAGAAAGCCCGTGGGCCAGGTCAACTGAAATGATTTTTAAATGCAAACAGGTCTTTCATTGTAAATTCCACTTGCTCAGTGTTTTCTTGAGGGTTTCAACACCAACTCATCTCTACACCTCGACTCTACCCACCTAAAACTCCAATTTAGAGCCCTTTAATCCAACCTGTGTGACAAGTTGTAGAGAAAGTCAGGTGAGAACAGAGGTGGGCAGGCAAGTGGCAGATGAGGAGCCAGCCTGGGTGTCCTGGGTGTCCAGGGGCACACCCGGGCAGGGCAGGGGCTCTGCAAGGCAGGCCCTGCAGGGATGGGCCAACAGGGCACACCTGGCAGCTGAAAAACCCTGTGAAAACCTGTTTTCTGCCCCTGCTGCGTGAGAACACGTTGGGTGTGAGAGGACAAGATCACAGAGGCTCAACATCTCCAAAGACTCAGCAACCAGAAGCAATTAAGTGCAGATAAAGCAAATAATGCAAGAGACTCACCTGACAGCCTGTGGGCACAGCCACGGCTCCTCTACAGCCAATAAAGTGTAAGATTTTGGGTTAATTTTCGGTGGTTTTATAGAATATTGGTATCAATCATTAAATAATGTCAGATTTTTTCAGACCAAGCCACCTGCATGAAAAAAAACTGGCACAGGGACATGCTAGAGCTGTCTGAAGGCTCAAAGAGATAAGGGTGTGTATGTGTATATATATATTTATACACATATATGTATGTATGTCTTGGGTTAGCAAAATAATTACTGTTTAAACATGCATTTAGCTGCAAATTAAAATGATTTGATGGCTTTCTATCAATAACACTTACTTATGGTTACGTTTTCTTTTGTGTTTTTTTCTTTAAAACAAAAAGAATTTAGAAATACAAAACCATAAAACCACAACTACATGGCTCTCCTCAACCAAGACTTGCAAAACACCAATTTTAGTGAATTCCAATTTCAGTGAATTCCTTTGTCCTTCCACACTAGATATTTGTAAAATCATCAGAGCTGCCGTGGGCAGGGAATCTTCCACTAGACCAGGTTGCTCCATCCAACATGGCCTTAAAGAAAAAAAAAGCTGGGTATTTTATTGTTGTTTTGGGGCTTGTTATTATTTGGGGTTTGGGTTTGGTTTTTTTTAAGTTGCATACAAGCAAAGCTCTCCCAGCAAAACCCAAGCCAAAGCTCATCCCAGCACACTGAGCCCCATTAACACCAACACAAGAACCCTTCTGCTGCCCCTGAGATTTAGGAGGATCCTCCATTCCAGGATAAGCCTGGTCCCCAGGATAAGCTTAGTCCCCAGGATAAGCTTGGTCCCCAAGGTAAGGTTGGTCTCCAGTGTAAGCTTGGTCCCCAGGGTAATCCTGGTCCCCAGAGTCAGCTTGGTCCCCAAGGTAAGATTGGTCCCCAAGGTAAGCCTGGTCCAGAGGATAAGCCTGATCCCCAGGATAAGCTTGGTCTCCAGGATAAGCCTGGTCCCCAGGATAAGCTTGGTCCCCAAGGTAAGGTTGGTCCCCAGGATAAGCTTAGTCCCCAGGATAAGCCTGGTCCCCAAGGTAAGGTTGGTCCCCAGGATAAGCTTGGTCCCCAGGATAAGCCTGGTCCCCAGCCTAACTTGGGATGTGGTGCCCAGAGCAGGACGAGCAGTGTGCCACCAGCCCCTCACCACCTTCACCCAAACCCCCATCAGGAAACAGCAGATCTTCCAAGCAAACCCCGAGAAGATCCTCGGTGCCTCCATTCCCCAAAGCCAGAGTCTTGCAAAGGTAGGAGAAGGCTCCCAGGAGAGGCAGTGAACAATATCCACGAGTTCCTCATGACCTTACGGAGATTGCCATGACAACACCGCTTCGATCCTCCAAACATGGATATATTCATTTGCACTGGTGTGATTGAGAATAATTAGAGTGAGATTCCCTGAGCTGGGGAGTCACAGCCATGCACGGCTCTGGCAGCAGAGCCCAAGTTTCAAGGGAAGCAGCCTCAAATTTAAATGTAAAAAAGAAAACCGACAACACTCTTCAGAGCCGCGTGACCTAATTCATTATAAAGAATGTCAGTTAGCAAACCTTTTAAATAAAACATTAAGCTAGAGGTAATTTGAAGCCTTGTGGATTTTGTTTTACTCAATTATTTTCTAATGCTTCAACTTCAAGAATAAATATGCAGGAATCAAAAAAAAAAAAAAAAAAAAGGAATACTAAGGGTTTCATTTAATTCTTTTTTCAAAAGAAATGAAGACATTCATACTAAACCAAAATACACTCAACCAAGCTGGATTTTTAATTAAAACTTTTATGTCCTACAAGATTCTTCAAGGTTATAATATCTGCTCCCACATCGTGAGGCAGCATCACGCTCACACAAGGGCGAGCCCGTCATCCACGTTAGAACAACCTGTGCTATGCATTGCTGTAACTTATTTCCAGGACATCCACTCACAAATTAAACCAGCTTGGAATGCTATTTCTTCCCTGCCCCATAATTTCCATAACCACTTGCAATTTTCACTCTGTTGGGAAGAGTTTCCCTGCAGCAGACGGAGGCAGGGGATGATCACACCGGGCTCTGCTTTGGTTTCATTAATGCCTGGTGGTGAGAACAGGGCTGGAGTGAGGCAGGTGGGGATGTAAAACCTGCAGAAGGGCAGCAGAGGGTAAAAGCCACTGCTGATGCTCACAGCCTAAAATGAGGTTAATTGGGAAAAGGGGGAAAATAAAGGGAATCACAGAATCCTGGAGTAGTTTGGGTTGGAGGGGACCTTAAAGCCCATCCAGTCCCACCCCTGCCATGGGAAGGGACACCTTCCTCTATCCCAGATTGTTCCAAGCCCTGTCCAACCTGGCCTTGGACATTTCCAGGGATGGGGCAGCCACAGCTTCACTGGAAGGAGCTCAATGAACACTGCAAATGCTCCTCTAAGAAATACAACAAACACAAGAAGAAAAACAGTCATAAAGAGGCATCCTTTGAAGCAAAAAAAAAAATAAAATAAAATTTAGAGCTAAATATTTGATATTATTTTGGCAGCATCACCCTTTTCCAGAGGCTACCAGAAAGAGATTTGCAGGAATGTGCTTAACACTGCTCTGCTACAAGTCCGTGCTACAAAACATTCCAGAAACAAAGAAACCCAGAAGATAAAAAGATTCCTTTCCGCCACACTGTTTAGAATAAAACACCTCCCTGCTTTGATTCAGCCTTCCTTGCAATGCTTTAAAAATAAAAAGTCAGCCTTTCCCTGTAATTCACCCAGCGGGTTCCGGATCCCTGGGCTGAACCAGCAGCTGCCACCCTGACCCCAGGAGATGCCAGGGACACAGAGGGCACAGCAAGCTCCTGTAACCCCTCACTGCTCTGATTTTCACATCACAACCACACCCTGGGGCAACTTTTGGGGTGCCCAAAGTTCTCTGTGCCACGGAAATAAAGGATTTGGTGTTGGTGGAAGGTGTGAAGGGCGGAACTCAGCGCACATCGCACCCGCCCCAGGGCGCCCCAGCGCACCCAGGGCTCCTTTTCAAGGCAGAAAACTCCGGATAAATCCATTTCCCTGCAGCAGGGCATAAACAAGGATTAGTATTCACCCGTTCATAACAGGGAAACCCTGCAGCTAGAGGTGGAGTCAGGCAGCGCTGGAACATCCAGCCTAAGTTGCTTGACGAATGCTAACTATGACTTCCAGCTTATTTATCTAATTTGGGTTGATTTTTAAATATTGATTTATCTAACCAGACACAAAAAAGAGAGCCTGAAAATTTCCAGTGTTAGTGAAAACTCCGCCTGCCGCTGTAATTCAATCTACATGTCTGAATATTACTGACTTTTGTCAATCACATTTGTATTGAGAAATGCCTAAAAAAATTCAGGACCTCGTTTTCTCAAAATGATGTTAAGTGCCTGGAAAACGGGGTTCTACATCAAATGGGCCTCTCCAAAGCTGACTGTGATGCACAGCTTGCAGGTATTTTAGTCATTTACAATATTTATCAAGCTCTATTTTTGTCAATCAATCCATAACAAGAGCAGAACAGCCAATACCTATAGAACAATGCCCTCGATTTCAGCACAGTCTGGTGAGAAAGGCGCAGCTCTGAACTGATATAACCAGTTTGTAACACGCACACAAAACACATGGAGGAGGGATGAAGTCAGTGGCAAAATCCTCAATGGCTTCAGCCGGGCCAGGATTACCTCCAGGAACGTGCTGGTTCTTGGAGAAACACAAGGAAGATGCCAAGGCTGGAGAAAAGGAGGCTCTGGGAAGATCTTTGCTCTCCACAACCTCCCTGACAGGAGAGAGCAGCCAGGGCAGGTCGGGCTCTGCTCCCAGGGAACAGGGACAGGACAAGAGGAAACAGCCTCGAGCTCTGCCAGGGGAGGTTCAGGTTGGACAGCAGCAGGAATTTCTCCATGGAAAGGGTGGCCAGGCATTGGAAGGGGCTGCCCAGGGAGTGCCCATCCCTGGAGGTGTCCAAGAAAGGCTTGGACATGGCACTCAGGGCTCTGGGCTGGGGACAAGGTGGGGATGGGCAAGGCTGGACTCGATGATCCCAGAGGGTTTTTCCAAGCTCAGTGATCCTGTGAAGGCTGCATGGGGCAGGACCACCCATCCCACCACCCGGGTCTGGGCTCCAACCTCTCACCACCCCTGCAGTGCCCCCGCTCAGGCCGCTCTTACTGGTCCCAGTGACCCAGAGGCTGAAACTGGTGATACTGGACACCTGGGGAGCTGTCCTTGTGAAATCTATCCCAGTCCTCCTCCTTGGAACTGCTGCTGGTGCTGAGGGTGATGCTGAGCATCCCCACCCTACGGAATACCAGGCACCACCACATCATTTCAGAGAGCACCGAACAGCTGAGAATATCAGAGCCTGTGATCGCCATCAGGATGGATTTGAAACAATGATCTAAGCACAAAAACCCTCCCTGACCATCCCTGAACCCACGAGGTACAACACACTCCCCCCAACCCCAGCCCTGGTTTTAAAATTCAGCCTTTATCAGCTTGAGTTGAGCAAATCCAGTCAAAAGGCAGAAACGGATTGTGCTAGTAAGCAGAAAAACTGTTACATCTTCTGAATGTAATTTTGCCAAAAGCCTCTGCACAATTTTTTTTGTCACGCTTTGCATTATGAAGGAAATTTCTTTTTAGAAGAACAGGAGAATGATTTGCATAATATTCTTTGCAAGTTAATATCAGCCTCTGATAATGATCTCTGCATAATGCAAAAACGTTTGAGAAGACTGTTACAACACTAAGTAATCATATTTTAAATTATGTTTCCCTTTATAGAAAGGTGTTGCAAAAACACACAGACATGAAATCTGTCTGTTGAAGTCCCAAGAACCACCTGACCATCTTCCCACTATTCTACTGTTACAGATTGCAACACTGCCTTTCAAAATCTTACAAAACAAATTACACTGCAACAGTCTGGCTTCACAGAAGGCAGAGCTTTTTCCTGTGCTGCTGCTCCAGCACTTTACATTTCACAAGAGGCTCTGATGTTCTGCACGGGTTAAGCAAGGGCCCAGAAATGAAGCTGCAACACAATCAGACGGAGCTGCGGTGATTCAGGAGGATTCTCCCGTCTCACACTGCCACCAGGCAGAGGTGGTGGCAGCACCAGGGCATGCCCTGCCTGTCACCAGGTGCAGGGGACACTGGTTTAGCTGGCTGATTGCTGCTTTGGCCCAGCTGGCTCACACACGGAGCACCGGGAATTCAGGCTGTGACGCCGCTGCCACAAGCCCAGCGGGGCAGGTGTGCCTTCCAGCAGCCAGGGATCTTCCCGAAATCTCTGCGAGGGAGGAGGTGCTGGATGCAGCCACGAGATCTCCACTCATGCCATTGCTCATGGCTAATTAGGTCAGGAACTAAACATAAAAGCAGAGGTCCAGGAGGAAGCCATTTGTACAACTCTGCCGGGCAGCATCCTATTAGATGTGGGCGCCGGCGATTTCCCTCAGCCCATCTCCGAAGGGGGATGTGGGTGGGAAGCTAATGCACTTGGATATTAAATACTTAATATGTCACTAAGACTTAACAGCCACAGCCAAGTGGTTTAAACCTAAGCCAACCTTCCCTGAACTCCGAGGAACAGAGGGAGGCTCCCGGGACAGCCCCTGCAGGAGGAGATGGGATCGGGAGTGGTACGAGGAGCAAAGACACTTCAGGACCAGTGGTACAAAGGATGTATCTCAGATTTGGGATGGAGCAGGACCCACGGGGTGGGCTGTGCTCCCAAGGGCAGTGCCAACAGCAGAGTGTGTCCCTGAAGGTCCCTGTCCCCAGAGCCCACGGCAGCCTCAGGAGCAGCGTGGGCAGCACGCACCGTGCAGCCGCTGTCACCCACGCCTGTGTCACTGACAACAGGGCAGCATTCAGCCTGCACGGTGGGTGGTTCTTGTCCCACCTACAAAATGAAGACTAAAATTCAAATACCAGATCTGAGAAGCCAAGGCAAGGAGAAAAGAACCTCTGGGATGTCAGGCTGAGCTCGCTGAGGCAGCTCAAGCACCGCCCTGGGTATGAAACCATCCCAGACTCATGAGATCGTTCCTCCCATCAACAACTTTTGGTAACTTGGAGAGTTTGTCCAACTACATCCAGCAATGGGCAGGAGAACAATCCTTCACCCCAACCCATCTCCCCTTTTCATACCTTTTGAAGCAAGTTCCAAGCAGCTCCATGCTACGCCTCATCCCAGGCTTCCTCAAAGGGGTTTGCAAGCATCGGGAAGTTGGGTTTTTCTTCAAAAACTGCCAGCAAATCTATCTCCTTTTTCCTCCCTAAACTGGCATACCCATCCATACTGGTGTGTGGTACCACCAGACACAATTCCTAAGCTCCCAACCCACCTCCTGTCACCTGGAAACCAGGAGGGAAAACTTCTCTCAGGTCGCAGCAAACAGCCGGCACGTGCGCCAGGGCGGGCACCAGGGCGCGGGACCCGCCTGAACCAAGTATTTCCATTGCTAATGCTGCACCTTGGGTCTTCTACAACATTCCTGAGGCATGCAGGAGAGGTCAGGAGCAGGCTGCAGGGTGGGGAGTGGACATCAAAGCACCCAAACAGCACAAATCCCTGAGGCACAGCCAGGGGAGGCTGCAGGAGCACGGCACTTGTGATGCCTCATAAATACACCACAGTTGAACTGCACCTACCGTGCTTCAAGGATTTTGGGGAGGGAAATGCCACTTGGGAGGTGTGAAAGAGAACCAAGAAATCATGACTGTCACTTGGTAGAACCTTACAGAGGAGTAGTAAAAGCCACTGGAATATTTTTGTTTAAAATCACTTGCAACACTTCGCCCTGCAGACATCACCAACGTGCCACTGGAGTTCTCTGTGTTTTGATGATGGTCAAGCAAAAAAATTTAGCTCAATGCTCTGCCAAGCTGTGCTGGAGTGACAGCCTGGAGCAGACACACACACAGGCTGCAGGTTCTCTTGGTTTCTCCACCCCCTCCAAGTTGCGCTGCCCTCCTGTTGCCCTGCAAAGAGTTAAGTCCTCCCTCCTGCATCATTTCTCCTGCCAAATACAGATTAGTCAGCAACTACTGCAGGATACACCTCTCCTAAGGCACTCACAAACAAGGCAACAGCCAGTTTGGGATCTTAAAGGGAAGGTAAATGAGGAAACTTCCTAAAGTTGATTGCAGAAATATTCATGAAGGTACCCCGTGGCTCGGGTACCTCCAGCTGCTCTGCTGAAGCTCCCACTGGCTCCCAAGGCAATGCAGAGGTGTGCTGGACACTAAATCAGTGCTCCAAGCTGGAATTAGAGTCCACCAGTGGATCTGAAAACCATCCAGAGCCAAACCCCCAACCTGGTGACACTGCCTGACCCTAGAGGTCAACCAACCTCAGGATGGAGGCTCCCACTGCCAAAACAAAGCACTGCAGGTACCCTGGGCTCAATCTACATTTCTACAGTTGCACAAAGAAACCAAACACCCAGCAGTCATCTGAAAGGCCAGTTATTAGATCACTTGCAATGAGCTGAAATGAAATCCCCACAGGCTTTATTGGACTACTGAGATATTGATTCTGGTGTGCTTCTCACTCAGCCTGCTGCACAGAAATTCACCCTGCTAGAAACCCCACCTGTGTGCTGGGCCAGAAAATTCCCTGGGAATGTACAGGGTTGCTTTTCCCTGCTCCCTTTTCCTGGGCTTAGAACTTTCCCTTCCCCTAAGGACATTTAACTTGACTGGCACAAATGCTGCTGGTTTCACCCAAAGGCACAAACCAGAACACACCCCCAGTTCATCTCAGCTGAGCTGGGTCTCACTCTGGCAAGGTCTCCCCCATTCCTGCCATTATTTGGCAATTTTGGATCCCCAATTCTCTCAGGTTATAAATTTACGCGATGCCTCGACACAAACCACCACCACTATAAATAATTATATTTTTTTCTCCACATGAAAAGGGAGTAAAACAATGAAACCCCAGGCTCTGCTGTGTGTGCAGAGGCTCTCCAGAGCTCCAAGGAAGCACTTGCACGTCCCGGGCTGCGCGATGCCCGCGTCCCTGTGATGCGGTGCCAGCAGCACGCTCTGTGCTTCACGGCTCACTTCCCACGGCATGAACCCAGCCCCAGGAAACTGCCAGTGTCTTCTCCCGAGCCCTGCAGATGTTTCAGCTCCACTGGGCTCCCTGGCCAGCCCAGCACCATCCATCCCTCCTCTCCTGCCCGCCTCAGAACGCCCCACGAGGCAGCAGCTCTGCGGCTTCCATGGGTCTATTCAGCTTTTTTATTTTTTAAAAAAATATATATGAATAAAAATTCATGCTTGCAGCATAATCACAAGCTGGGCTGGTCATCCACTCCTCCCTCAGTGGGATGGGCTCATCCCTTGACTTCCAGCTCAGCCAGTCCTGAGGTGCATCACTGCCTGGACAGCAGCACACCCACCCTCCCAAAACCCCAAAGCCTGTCCCCATGCTGCAAGGAACTGTTCTTCCCTAAAGGACCTGCCCTTCCCAATTTATCCAACATCCCACAGGAGGTGTAAAGTTCTTGGGCAGCACAGGCAAAGCTCTGGAGGTGTCCAGGAGTGTGTAAGGCTCGGGCTGACCAGCACAGAGTGTTCTGGATGGGCTGGAGCCTTGGGCAGGCTGGAGCAGCTGAGCACAGCCCATGGCCCTGATGCAGCCATGGCACGGATCCTGGGAGCTGTGTGGTGAGTCAAGAAGTCCTGATGTTGGATTCACTACACAGCCTGTGAATTAGTCAATCCTCTTTCGCCTGGGGAGGGGGGCCAGTCCCAATTCAAATATTGTGTAAGCTGAAAAAGAGCCTCTTAAAAAAAAAAAACACAAACCCAAACAGATAAAATGCAGAAATACTATTTTGGAGGAACTGGGGAAAGCTGAAGCAATAATGACAAACGATTCCTTGCTGCTCTCCCATTCCCTTCCTCCCAGAGCCCTAAAAAGGCTTCTCACCATCCCGCTCCGGCCCTGCTCACGTTACACTGGGATCAAGCGGAGCAGAGCCCGGTGCTCGTGTCCTGCCCAAGGTCACAGGGGCAGGCAGAGCCCAGGAGGAGCCCAGGAGGAGCTTCCCAGGGCTCTACCCCAGCCTCTGACCCCGGCATTGCCACATTCCCAGGCACCACCTGGGGAGAACACACACTGTGGAGTGATGGAGCAACAGGGCTGCCTTTGTTGGGTTCATTTCCGTGGACACCACGCAGGAAGTGAAGACAACCTTCCCAACTCCCCCTTTTTATCCAAGGCTTTTCTCTCTCCCTCCTTTTCTTCCCCCCAGTTCTTAAAATCCAATTATAGCACGACTCTCTCAGCAGGGGTCAGTGTGGAATAAGAATCGCCCGAGTTAATGGACATGAGACCAAGAAAGATTAATGCCTAAATGGTTTCAAAAGTTGTACGATGCCGATTTCATTAACATTTTAATTGTAATGTATCTTTTTAATCTTCTTTCACACTAATGGTTTTTATATGCTTCAAAAAAGAAAAAAACCAAAAAAACTGCTGACAACAAAAATATCAACATACCAAAATTAACAGACGGAACTGAGTGCTGTAATGGGAGCTGAATGGAATGCAGAAAACCATGTTAATGATGCATTAAGAGTAGAAACTGTGCTCAGACAAGAGTCAAAAATCCACCCTACACTTGCATGCCCTGTCTTGGAACAGGGGCACCTTTCCCCAGGTGTTCAGCACAACCCCACATTGTGTCTTACAGGGGGGATGTGCTGAAGCAACAACCCCAGCAGCTTTACCAAATGCAGAGGTTTATCCAAAAAACAAAAAGCTGCTGGCAATTAATCTAATTTAACCAGGGTGACAGAGAGCAGCAGCAGGTTCAGGGGAGGAGGCTGCTGCTGCTGTCCATCCCCTTCTCCATGGGATGCACCACTGTGGTTGTCACCATTCCCTGGGCTCAGGTACCTCAGGCACAGCAGAATTCCCAGACAGGAAAAATGCTGTTGCAACCACCGTGCAAAATTTTATTTTACTTAATTAGAAGACAATTAAACCTAGGCAATAATGTTTCATTAAGCTTGGGCATGTATTGATGATGTTAGCATGGATAAACGGAGGCACAGAAGGAGCAGATAATTGGGGAGCAGACAGATGAAGTTTTAAACAACTTTGGTTTGTAGAAATGAGTGAGAGATGGTTCTGTCACCTGCGCTGAGGCCAAGCTGCAGCTGCAAGGGTGATGCAAAACCCATAAGGTTTTCCTTCCCAGTCCATCAGAACTTCTTAGAAGGGAAAAGATCCAGTCAGAGGGACTCAAAGCCTCCTTATGCCCATTAGGAAATCATAATCCCCAAGTTTGTCATGAGGATGTGATTCCAGCCACAACAGAACAGCCAAAATGCAGATTATCCACTCAGGTTTAGTCCTTCAAGGCTGGTGCAGCTGGTGCGGTGCTGGGGGAGGTTTACAGTGAAGGGACTATGGAGAGAGGTTCCTCCTGCTTGTGGGAATTTCATCCCACAGGATCTCAGCCATGGAGTAGTGCCTGTGCCAGGAGGGGTCTGTACTCCCACAGGGCAGCCAGGCTCATGCATCCCACTGGAAATCTCCCAGCAAGCCCCATCTGCCTCTTCCCTTGGAAATCAAATCCTTCCATCCACCTTCAAATGTATAAACCCTCACTGCCCATCTCCTCTGGGCACCTGGCCATTGCCTCCTGCATGGCACACCACGAAACACCAACCCTTTATTTATGTCTCACGTTAAAACTGTGCAGCACAACCCCATAAAGCTCAGGAGGGCCAAAACATTATCACCCCTTTTGCCGTGTCACCACTGCCCAGCATCTCCTGCAGCCTCCCTGCAAGGATTGATGTTCTCTCCTGCTTCCCTAATGCTTCATATAATCCAAGAGTAAATGTTTGTCCTATGACAGGGAGAACTGGCATGTAAAACATGTCCCCCCACACAAAATGTATATATATATCCCAGGCTGCCATATGCTTCTTCCCAGTGGATACCACGGCAGGAACGCGCGTGTGGAGCGGAGCCAGCGCCGGCACCCGCAGGCAGGACCCTTCTCCAGCTCACCCTCAGCCCCACTGAACCCACAGCTCCTTGGGGGTTCCAATCCTTGGATTGCAGCCCCAGCCCCCCCCAGGGATGGAAAACACCTGCCTGCTCTCCCCCAGCTGATGCATCCACAGGAGCCACCAAGGAGATGCTTCGGGCTGGGGAAAAAGAGGAATTTTCTCCTGCTGTTTTAATGAATGATGAATAGATGCTGCTAATGGCTTTATGGCCGTGGGGATGACACCGGGGAGGTGAAGTGTTTAATCTGGTCCCAGTGACTATATATGGTCACTCTGATGGAGCCACCTCCCTCTGCTCACGCTCTGCTGCCCTTGGCTCCTGGCACTGGGCTCCGCTGCAAACTGGCAGGGCCTGGGCACGGCGCCGGCGCGCCAGAAGTCAGCAGACTCCCCACGTTCCTGTGCTCTCTCTCCCCCTTTCCCAATTTTTTCCTGGCTTGTAAAAATCTTTTATCGGTTAAAAACCAGAAATAATGCGCAAATACTCAAGAAAAAAAACCCAAAAAAAACCATTTTAAGAGTGCTTTATAGAGAACTGTTGCACAGGGGAAAAAAAAACAAACTAACCTGTCAAGTTACTTATGCTTAAATGTACATTTCATAATCACTTTGAAGTTTTATGAAAAAAAAATAAAATCAATCTTTTGGTGAAAAGTGTATCAATTTATTCAGCTCACACAGGCTGATTTGCTAGAGCAGGGTAGTTTGTGGCTGTGATTCCTGCCCCCTCCCATCCACCCACCTAGGGGAAAAAAATGCACTGAAATATTTGTCTTCATAGGAAACGCAGCACCAAAAAAATGCACTCGACACGCAAAATTCTGTGAAAAGTCTGACGTGAGGAGCTCTGAAAAGCCCGAGGCCAAACTGTGCCGGCTGCGAGCAGCCCCGGGAACACACACAGCACAAAACCTGTGCCAAGGGCTATTCATCTTCATTTTATCCCACTCAGCCCGCAGCTTTCGGGGGGTCTTGGTCACCACACCAAAGAACTGTTCCCATCACTCCTGTCCCAGCAGCATCCTCCATCCCTCCTGCCCAACCCAGCCCAAATCCCCGGGATCCTTCCCCAGGCTGGGAGAAGGAGGAAGCTGCACACACTGCTTCCATCCTCTGTCCCAGCAGTCCGATTTTTATTACCTCCGTCCCCATTTAGGAGTAACCACATGACAAACCCGAGCGCAATCCTGCCCGGGGAGCTCGCCTGGGATTGCCTCTCCCTCCCCCGGAACACGGCATTTTAGCAAGTTTTCCCTTCACAGCAGAATTTGTGGCTACAAAGAATGTTAAGATTTAATTTATTTTTTTTTTTTCTTTTTTCAGATTCCTGTTCTGCCTCCAAACATTTGCTTAAAAACAAATTGAACTTAAAAAAAAAATAAAAAAAAAACCCAACAAAAAATAAACCGCTAATGAATCACAGTTCCTAGCAAATGAGCAATTGCAGTTGACACAATGAATTATGCCTGAAGCAAGCTGGGAAACATATTTTGCAAATGATCTCATCCACAGGCAAACCTGGCATGACACTTGATTTGCTAAAAAAGACACAAAGCCTGTCAAAATTCCTGTCACTCCGCAAATAAAGTCAGGTAGAGAAAACCAACAGCCTCACCCTCTTTTAAGCACGCTTCACCTATTTCTCAATTGCTCCACAGGCTCGATTTAATAAAACAAAAAAACCCCACACGCCCTCCTGTAGGTGTGCCCATCCCAGTGGGTGCTGAGGGCTATGGGACCTGCTGCCACTTCCCTGCATGAGGAATAAATGGGCTGGGAAGATCTCTTTGGATGCCAAACACAGGCTCAGCTCGATTTGAAGCCTAATTGCAGCAAGATACGATGCTCGATGCTCGCTCTGGCCATTAGGTATGGCAGGGAACTCACAATTCCCTTTAATTTCCTCCAGCTGAATGCCTGGGTTTTATTTCTTTCATTACATTCAAGTAAACTCAAAGACAGGTTAGGAAAGAGGGGGAAAGAAGCCACTCAAGTGCAGCCCCTCCTGCTCCTCAGCATCCCTGGAGCTGTCTCGGAGCAGTTCCCTTCTGCCCAGCACATCCCACCCTATTTCCCCACCTGAAAAGCTGCTGGCTCAGAAAACCTGGAAAAATTCAAAGCCATGGCTTGAATCCTCCTTCTAACCCCATTTTGTCAGGCTCGAATATTTTTAAACACAGAGCAAAGCAGGAGCCGAGTCCCAGCACTGTTTCCCAGGTTGTTCCATGATGTTTGTCCCCAATCCACGTCACCCCAGTGCTGCTGTGCCAGCAGGGCCAGCTCTGATCCCATCCCTGCAGATCCCTGAGCCCTCCAGGAGGCCAGGCAGGGACCATGAGCTGTGCTATAAGACAGCCTGAAATAAATATTTCCATTCCAAGGTGAGCTGGGTTGTGTCCCCAGCCGGGAAAGCGCAGTCTGGAGGTTTCTCCCGAGCCATCCCCGGGTGGATCAGGCTCTGGCAGGAGCTCTGCTGGTGTTTCTTCCCTGGCCAGCAATGCTGCAGAGTGGCCTCGCTCCTCCTGACACCTCCAACTGGGATCTGAGCCAAACCCCAGTCCAGAGGGACTCACCTGGATGCTCCAGCCAGGCTCAAGTTCAAGGAGAAGGGAATTTTCTTTCCTGGACTCACAAGCAGTGAGGATGCTCTGTGTCCCCCTGAGCGTGGGGATGCTGCCCTGTCACTGGCACCGGCCGAGAGGAGCCAAAATCTGCCTCCAGTTCCAGCAGGCTCCCTCAGGAAAGCACAGTCATGGCTGGGGGAGCTAAAAGGCTTTTATATTGCCAGAGGGCTCCAAAAATATCACTTCCAAAATGATCCAGCATCAACACACACATCTTAGCTAATAGCATCCATCTCTCAGAATAAAGCGGGGCTCTGGGAAAAGCTTGGGGAGCCCTGGACAATGTTTTGGGACCACTGTCCTGCACAGCCACAGCCCAAGCAACACTCAGACCACATCTCTGACCCCCGTGGGACCCCCTGCTCCTGCCCTGATGCCTGGCTTTACTCTGCTTGCTGCAATTCCAGCTGCCTTGGGAGGTTATTTTTTGACAGATTTCAAGTTTCAGAAATCCATCCCAAGCCTGCAGTGTCCCAAAAGGACAGCTTTTACCCAGTGAAGCCTTAATTAAAAGGCCTCTGCAGGAGGAAAAACCCCAAAACACAGCAGTCATAACCACAGAAGGACATTTACTCTCAGAAGGAAGAGGATGAGACCCCTAATTTTTTTTATACTTGCCACTTCAAATCCAAGCATTATCACCTCCATCATCCTCACCCTGAGGTCACAGCCTTGCTGTCCTCAGCTGGGCAAACCACCACAGCAAGTCAGCTCACAAGGAAGAGCTCAGCTTTGCTCTTTTGAGTTAAAAGCTTTCAGAATTTCAGAGCAGGCTGTGAATCCAGCAGGAAATTTGGGGTGAGGCGAGCTGGGATGCTGCACTTTGGAGCAGCCCCGGTTCTCCTGAGGACCCCAGTGGCAGTGTCCCCACGGAGCAGCAGCAGCAGCAGCAATCATCCCGGTTTGTTTACCGATCCCAGCTTCTCCTGCTGTTTAATATTTCAGCTGGAGAAGGTGAGCCGGCACGCCAGCCCCTCAATTACGCAGGGCGAGAGGCAAACACTTGGCAGGCAGCGAGCACATCAAGCTGCCCACAAGCCTCGCAAATGCCTCCGGAAAGGAGAGGGGAGAGAGGGGGAAAAAAGAAAAAAAAAGAAAAAAAAGAAAAAAAAAAAGGAATATTCAAATTAATGAGCCGGCGGGTAATGGAGACTTGGCTGGAAGTGATCCTGCACTGTGCCGGCGGAGCAGCACGCGATGTACCGCTGGCGTTGGATTTTCCTAGGGCAGGGAAGATGTTTGGAGAAGTCCTTGAGCGCTGTAACTACAGCAGGCTGCGGCGGGCAAGGGAGCGCGGCGCTCCCGCAGCCGAACGCAACTCCTGTCCCCGGTTCCTGCAGCACCAGAGGGGTCCCCGCCGGGTCCCGGGGGATCCCCGTGAGCCCCCGCCACCCCACGGCTCGGAGGTCCATCCCGAAACCCCAATGTCACCGTTCGGCCGCGTTTTGGATTTCAATCTCTCCCTTTCCGCAGCGTTTCCCTCCCCCGGCAGCCAAAGTCGGAGCCTGCGCCCGCATTTATCCCCTGAGCGCGCCCTCAGCCCCGCCGCCCCCCGGAGGGCTCAGCCCCGGTCCCCCCCGTGCCGCAGGAACTGCCCGAGCCCCCACACCCCGCTTCCCACGGGGGTCACAGCCCCGGCGGGTCCCCCCTCCCCGGACCCCCCCGGGACCCCCGGGACCCCCGGGCTGTGGGTGAAGGGCGCGATGTGCGCGTCCCCCCCAGCCCAGCCGAGCCCAGCCCAGCCCGGCCCGGCCCGGCCCGGCCCGGGGGCGATGCGGGCTCGGCGCTGTCCCGGGCGCTGCCGGGGCCGGTCCCGGGGCCGGACCGGGGCTCGGGGCCAGGCCGGGGTCCCGGGGCTGCGCTCACCTGCGGGGCGCCGGCCCCCGAGGCTGCCCTGGGCCTGACGCGGCGGGGCCGGGCGGCGGCAGGAAGTGATTCCAGCCGCTCCTCACATGGACTTTCCCTGACCTCGCCCAGCAGCGCCGGCAGCCGCCGCACAGACCGGCCCGGCGGGACCGGCACCGGCAGCGGCTCCGCGCCAGGGCCGCCCGCGGGGCGGGGGCGGGAGCGGGGGGCGGCACCGGCCCGGGGGGACCCGCGGGAGGAGCCGGGGGGAGCCGGGGGCGGGACCCGCCATGGACACCCCGAGCCCCCCCGGGCCCGCTCCCCCCACCCCCGGGCCGCGGAGGGGCGGGAACGGCCCGGAGCGGGGCGGGACCCGCGGGGCTCGGGCTCCTGCCTCCGGCTCCCAATGGCTTCTACATTTTATTTTATTTTATTTTATTTATTTTATTTTATTTTATTTTATTTTATTTTATTTTATTTTATTTTATTTTATTTTATTTTAATTACTTTTTTATTTATATTGTTTTATTATATTTTTATTTCATTTTTTATTTTTTATTTTTATTTTTCATTTTTTATTTTTTATTTTAATTTTATTTAATTGTATTTTTTTCATTTTATTTCATTTTTATTTCATATTATTCTATTCTATTTTAATAATTTTCTTTATTTTCTTTATTTTATTTATTTTACATTTTATGACATTTCATTATATTTTATTTTAATATTTTTTATTTATTTATTTAGTCTATTTTAGTCTATTTTAGTCTATTTAATTTTTTAAAACTTTTGTTTTATTTTACATTTTATTTTATTTATGCTATATTTTATTTAATTTTATTTATTTTACATTTTATGACATTTCATTTTATTTTATTTTAATATAATTTTATTTATTTATTTATTTATTTAGTCTATTTTAGTCTATTTTAGTCTATTCTATTTTTTAAAACTTTTGTTTTATTTCTATTTTACTTTTGTATATTTTATTTTTATTTTAGTCTATTTTATTTTTATCTCTTTTTTACTATTGCTTAATATTTAATCCCATTTTATTCTTTCTTTTATTTTATTTCTTTTTTGCTGCTTATATTTATAATTTCCTTTTGCTCTTTCAGTTTTTTAATTCCTTTTATTTCCTCAGTTTACACTTTGTTTAATTTTATTTTTCTTTTTTATTTCATTTCCTTATTTCCTTTTCATTTCTTTTTTTACCTGATCATTTATTTTTTTACTTCATTTAATATTTCTTTTATCCCAGCCCAGATTTGATGCCCTGTGCTGACCCACAGCTCCTTTTCCAAACCCTTCTCCTGCAGAAAAAGCCTTTAAAGCCTCACATAAAGCAGAGTAATCTGAGGGGGAACTGCTCAAGCCTTGTGGACACATTTCCATTCCAAATTTCATCCTATAGCCTAAAAGAATAAAAAAATCCTTTTGCTTTGTTGCCTCCCTGAGCCCAAAATATTAAAATCAGCAAATTTGCATGATGAAAGTGCAGCGTTGGCCTTACGTCTGCTAAAGGAATTTCAAAGGAGTAACAAAAAACCTCTTTAAAGCAGGAGCCTCTTGCTGTCTGCTTTGCATGCGAGATTATGTCAGAACTTCTTTGAATCTGGAAGTTTCTTTCCTCTCGCACTCGCGAACATTCATCATTTCGAGGCTGCCTTAAAATCTGCAGCAAAATATCCCCATATTTTAAAAATCAGCATTGAATGCCTAGAACTGCTCAAGGCTGAGGAATTTCATTAGCACTTGACACTTTAAAAAAACAGTGTCAGGTCAGGACAAACACATTTGCTTTTCTGCTCAAGATAAATTCGGGTTTGGTTGTTTTTTGGTTTTTTTTTTAGAAATGATGCATGAGAAATATGTCCCCAAAGCTCATTCTGAGGCAGAGCAGCCGTACAACCCTTCAGTGTGACAGCCCCAGCTCCCCTTCCTCGGCTTTCATGGAAGCATCTCAACATCAGCTCGGCAGGAAGAAGTGATAGGAAGAGGAGGAATGGTTTGCAGCTGGGAGAGGACAGGGTGAGAAGGGATTTGGGGATCCTTCCCTGGGAGGGTGGGTGCCCAGAGAAGCTGTGGCTGCCCCCAGATCCCTGGAAATGTCCAAGGCCAGGTTGGACAGGGCTTGGAGCAACAAAAAGGGAAAGGTGAAATACGAGAAATATCTCCTGCAAGAACTTCCCTGGCACAGGAGACACCCAAAGCACCTCCTCGGGGTCAAACATCCCTGTGGGGTGGCCAGCAGTGTCCCCCTGTCCCTCCCTGAGCATCCTGCGCTCCAGGGATGTGGGGACGCGGCTCAGCGAGCTCCTGCTGTCCCAAGGTGCCTCCCTGAGCTCCGTGCTCCGGCTCAGCACGGGGATGTGGGGCTGGGCAGCCCCAGCACCTCTCTGAGGGGCTCAGGAAATCCACATCCATGGGGGGATGGAAAACTCCACCAGTGCTCCAACAGGAGAGAAAACCCCAGCTCTGTGACTCGGCCAGGGCCTCCCCAGCTCTGAGAGACAGCAGAGGCTGTTGATGCTGCAGTCCAGGAGCATCCTCCCTCCCTTCAGCCATGGACATTTTAAAAGTGTTCTGTGATGGAGAAAGAAACATTTCTTAAGTACCATTTGATGTCTCGGAATGGCTCCAGGGCTAGAGAAAACATGTTTATTTACTACTCTGCTGATTTTAATGCGAAAGATTGGTTCAGTGAGTAGAGGAAACAAACCAGGCAACATTTTCCATAATGTCTGCAAAGTGTTCTTGGGCTGCGGAAATATTTTCTTCCTTTCTCTCTCTCTCTCTCTCTCTCTTGCCTGCGTTTTTTTTTTTCAATCTAGCATTTCAAATTGAAGAATGGCTTGAGGGCTGAAGAAATCATTTGATAAAATACCCAACATTTACATTCTTGCAGGAGGAGAGCTAACTTTTTTATTTTTTTTTCCGTCTGAACAGTGGTTTAGTGAAGCAGAAGAAACAATCCTCCAGCATCCCACGTCCCTTTAACCCTTTCTGGCTGCAGCTCTTCAGCTGAACTTTTGCTGTTCGCTGCAAAGCTACAGGGATTCTGTTCCTTCTCCAAATTTTGGGCTCTGAGGCCACTGGAGGTGGCTAAAATACACTTTGCAGTTTGATTTCCAGGTGTATTTCTGGATGCCTGGGTGAGGGGACCAGCCTGGCTGTGGACCAGCCCATGGCAAAGCATCAATCACTGCACCAATCTCTGCTTTATTTTGTGCAGGGACGTGACTTTCCAGCAAATTTGGTAAGGAACAAGACCTTCAAGGTCTTTTCTCATCTTCCTGCCCCCAGAGATGCTGCTGTGGGAATGCTCCTGGGTATGGCTGGGACTGATTCCCAGCATTTTGTGGTGGGGGGATCACCCTGAACACCCATCAGGGCAGCTCCGGGCTGGAAGGGATGCTGGAAGATTCAAAAATTCAGGAGTTTGCGAGGAGACTCCTTACCCTGCAGCAATCCTTCAGAGGACTTTGCAAAGCACATCTATTATCTTATCAGCAAGAATTTTTGTAGTTTGCTTTGTGTGTAGAATAAGTTTTATCTCCCCAGCCCAACGCGTGACCAATATTTGTGAACTACAAGGCCTTGTGGTGGGTGGAGAAAATCTCCAGAAATCTCCCTTTGATGGCCCATTTAGCCACCACTCCAGCACAATTGATATTCACGGAGGGAGGAGAGGACACGGCAGCTCTGTTCCAGCCCAGCAGAGTTCACTGGGATTAGCATAACGCCGTGAACGGTGGCAAATAACAAAACAAAATGTATCAGAACCCCTCGTTTATGCGCTTTATTTATTTATGGAGGGATCTGCCTTTTCCTCTCCCGTTCAGCCGAGCGATCTCTGGCAGATGATGAGTTCTTGTTGTGCTCCTGTAGGAACAGAGACAATCCCTGAAGGAAAGGAGAGCAGGGGGAGTGCGGGGAGAGCCGGGGGATGCTGGCAGCCAGCCGGGGCTGAGCCATGGGCAGCACTGACCCTCTCAGCCACCCTGCTCAAATCGGGGCTGAAGGCAGCTCTGACACCGCCTTTCCTCCTGCAAAATGGAGATGGAGAGGTTTGTGGCTGTCCTGGGACTTCTTCACCTGCTGGCCCTGCCAACACCCTATGTTGTGGTGTCTCCGTGTCCCTCCCCGCTCCCGGATTTCTCTCTGCTCCCATTGGGGCTGGACTGGATTTCACTGGGAAAGCTCCAGCCCTGCTGCAGTAAATCTCTCCTGGGTCACGGGGGTCTCATTCCAGCCCAGCAATGTTTTCGTGTCAGCCCCCAGAGCTCCCCCGGGAGCCCCGGGGCTCAGATTTGGCATTTTGATGGAGTTTGAGCTCCCTGAACCCGGCCATGACCCTGCGGGGGCTCTGCCATGCAGCCCTGTGGTGACAAGAGCCTCTGTCACTGCAGCTGGGACAGTGAACATC
>NC_031785.1:2415239-2422005 GCF_001522545.3 Parus major
GGGACAGTGAACATCACCCACAGTGTCACACATGGGAGGAGGGACAGTGAACATCACCCAGAGTGCCTCTTGTGGCAGGAGGAATGGGGCTTTAACACCACATTTTGGGATGAGCCCCTGAAATCTTTGCTCAGCCAAAGCCACAGCACCCAGGGAGATGATTCCTTACCCAAGAAATCCTTTTGTTTGTTGTCTTTGGTGGCTGTTCTGCTCTGTCATTTTTTCTCCATGGGGTTTTCTCCCTCCCAGCTTTGAAGGGGGGTGATGGCTCCAGCTCTGCCACTCCATCCCTCCAGCTCCCAAAATGCCAGCCAGGACAGGGAAGCACTGCTGCCAGCTTCTCCCACCTCACTGCTCCGGCCAGGGCTTTCCCACCTCGGTGTGGTGAAGTCACTCATGGGGAAATGGAATGGAATCAGATGTTTGTGGAATCCCAGAATGGTTTGGAAGGGACCTTAAAGACCGTCTCAATCCAAAGCAGTGAGACCTTCCCCTTATCCCAGGATTCCACCTTATTCCACCAAGCCCTTTCCAACCTGGCATTGGACACTTCCAGGAATGGGGTGAAGTTAAAGTTGTTATTTTTTATGAATAGCATAAATAAATCTCTGAGTTCTTTACATGAAGCCTCCACACAAGGCTCGAGCATCACCCTGTGCCTCACAGCTGACACGGTGCAGATGTGGATTATTTTGACTCCAGCCAGGCTTATTTGATTTACATTAAAATGATTAGGAATAAGTTAAAACAAACAGAAATGAGATGTCTCCAAGGCAGCTGCATTGTCCTGACTAAACTGGCACAAGGCTGTGTGTAAAAAGGCTTTACTTGTTAGTAAATAGAGAAATCCTTCAGATCCTGCCGGGAGAATTGCTCCAGAAGCTCAAGGCACCGCTTGTTTCCAGCTGGGTCCCCCGAGGTGAGAGCAGGGCAACAACAGAAAATCATGTATCATTGGCCTGTTTTACTAATTATTTATTATATAATGGTGTGGTGCCTGTGCACCACTCTTCTCTGTGGGAGAAGAGAAAGCCCAGCCCTGGGAGGCATTTTCTGGCTGTGTTAATTCGTGGCAGGTACTCACAGCCTGGCTCAGCTGAGGCTGCCAGCCTGGGAGCCTCTGACCTCCCTGGACACTGCCTGCAGACTGTTCTCCCAGGAGCAGCATTAAAATAAATTTCCATAAAAGTATCTGCTTTCATCTTAAAGACTCAACAACGTGCTGGTGGATGGAACCTCGTCTGGTAAATGATGTTGATATTTAATTGCCTCTAAAGCTCAGAAATGGTATTTAAGTCAAGCTGGCACAATTCACAGGACGCCACCAGGCTTGCTCTGGCTGCCTGCTCTCTCTCTGAGCTCTGCCCATGATTTCTGCTCCCCAGATGAACCATCTGACACTTGGCTGTGGGAGCAGACATCCCGTTAGTGCCGGATCCAAGAGCCCTGGGAGACTGGGGCAGCTCTCCAAGGGACTCATTCCTGCTGCAGCTTTGCTCTGGAATCAGGGTTTGTTTTAAAGAGTTTGGAAAACTGGAAAGGAGCTTCTCTTTTGGGTCTGGCAGAGGAGGTAAAGCTGCTCCCTGTGCACCCCTGTAATGTGGAGGGGTGTCTGTGGCCAGCCTGGGGGATTTGGGGACATCGAGCAACACCTCATGATGTATTCAACCCAAACTCCTCACACACTCTCTCAGGCCTCTCACAGAGTGTGCCTCATTTCTTTGATAAAACCATCAATTTTTTGAAGTCTTTCTTGGTTCATAATTTTAATTCATTTAAAGCTGACCACTCAGTTGACCGCTGAGCCAATAAATGGTGCTCAGGCTCTCCCTACAGATCCTCTTACACCCCTCACTATTTCTGACGTAGGTGCTCAGAAACACAAGTGAGATGCCTTTAAATCAAGATGCTCAGGTCATCCTTGGAGGGCAAATAACTCTGGCCAGGTGGAAAGGGAAGGAGTTGCCACGTGTCTGCTCTGCAGGAGATGATGATACCCTCGATGAGAGCGTGAAACTGCCAGAGACAGAGTCAGGCATTTGATTTTTCTAAGCTAAGCATGTAAATGAGACTGGCATAATCGGTCTGTGTTTCCCCTTCCTTTCTGTAGAGGAATATTTTGGGTTGAAGTGTCTGTGATGTGACTGATGCAGCAAGTCAGCGCTGTCAGAGCCTGATTCACGAGTTGGTGCTGCAGTGCTGGGGGTGGGAGCAGGTAACCTTGGCTCCTGCTCCTCCTCCTCCTCCGCTGGGATCCGGTGTCACCGGCAGGCTCTGTCCCCGCTGGAATGGGCTCACACCCACGGGAGGGTTTTCCTCGCTCATGGTGCCAGGTGGACAGAGAAAGCAAAGCTGTGCTCCTGTCTTGGTGACTGACAACAGACCAGGCAGGGACACAGAGCAGCCCAGACATCTCCTGGAATATTGCTGCTGGACACGAGATGGTCTGGAATTTTATTGTGAGGGATCGAGTGACTCTTGGTGCTGAAGTTAAGCCAAGTCTCTTCATATTTCCCACAGAACTCGGGTGTGATCTTATCACAGGAGCTGCAGTAGGGCCTGTGCATTGGCACAGCTCCCTTGCTATTGTTGAGACAGTCTTGGTCTGAGAAAATTTAGAGTAATAATGATCCCTCCTGAAGTATATTGTTACTCTTTATTCTGTGTTTGCCCTGGTAGCTGCACCTTTAAAGCAGAGAGGGCACCCCAAGAAAAGCCACTGCTTCAGCCCACCCAGGACAACACTCCAGGAGAGGGGAGAGAGCTTTGCCAGCCAAAGATCTGTTGGGAAGAAGCCTTCAGCTGATTGATTTTCCAGGTTTCCCACAATGATTTCTCCTATTGTTATAAGACAAATGTCTAAGCCACTCTTCAGGAGGAGCTGGGCAGGGTTGTGATGTCCTGCCCGGCCCCCAGACCCATCCAACCCTGTGGGATGTCTCCCACCTGCTCCGAGGTGCTCCTGCTCCTGCTGGGGCTGGGCTGGGCTCCTGGCACCAGGCAGGAGGAGGAACTGGAGCACCAGTGACTGCACACAAAAGCCTGGGAAAAAACCTGCTGTGATTTACCCACACCGAGTTCAATAAACATTAGATCTGATGGCATTCATCGTTTTTTCATAGCATGCTCGATTACTGCTTCAGTTATTGCTCAAATGACATCATTCCTGGCAAAGGAATTGATTGATTTTTTAATGAATATTCATATGGCATTTCAGCCAGGAGTAGGCATTAATATTCTAAGAAAGAAGAATGAAACGTACATCCTAATTTAATGAATGATTGTAAATATGTATCTGATGGATAATGTGACGATGAGCATTTAAAAAGGCATCCATAGTCACCTCGGGGGCGTTTTTTGGGAACAAAGGGGCAACCAGGGTGCAGGCAAGGCACAGGGCTGAGGGATGGACTGGGCCACCTGGTCAGATCTCACCACAGATCTCCTGTCACTCGAGCTGGGACTCTGTAGCACCCTGAGATAAATCATATATTGATAACACTTGTGGTGCTGGGGCTGTGATGCGGTGATGAGAGCGAGATGTGAAACTGGACAAAGAGACAGGAGGGACAGGAGAGAGCCCCCATTTCCTCCTTGTCCCTCTGTCCCACCCCAGAGATGCCGGGGGCTGGTTGGAGGCAGGTAAAGCATCGGCTCAATCCCCCCATGGAGCTCTGTCATGTTCAATTCCCTTCATCAGATTACGGCTGTGAGGCTCGTGGTCCCCGAATGTACATATATTTGTCAGACATTCTTAAGATGTCTCCCCGTTCTGAGCACTGATCCTTTGTGAAGGCAACACTTGTAGTGCTTAAACAGCGACAACAGCCTCGCTTCTCCCCCTCGTGTCATCCCAGCTTTGGAAATGATAAAACCCCGGCCTTAGAGTGCCAGGCTTAGAGCCTCTTAAACCAGCGTTTAATTTAAATGTGCCTTCGGTGCCAGGGGGAGAACACACACCTGAAGCATCCTCTGGAAGCAGGGATAAATCAGGGCATCGCCATTAAAGTCACCGAGGTGACAGGCACGAAAGGCTATTTATACCCAGCGGCGATCTATTGTGCAAGGGAGAGAAGAGGCCCTTGTGCTGACAAAGCACAAACCGCCCCGGCCAAAAGCAATCCCCGAAATTCCCTGCAAGCCTGCAACCTGCCCTGGGACCTTCATAGAGGAACAGAGCTGCTGCTTCTCCCCCTTTCCACTCCAACTCCTGGAGCTGGCAGGGAGCAGGGGTGAGCTTTGGGGGGCTCTGCCCCTCGGTGCCCCGGGAGCGCAGCCCCGGCTCCCGTTTGCACATCCTCGTGCGTGGGACCGAGTTTGCCGATAAAAATACAGCCGGAGTTATGCTTGGTATGGAACAAGCAGGCAGTAGCTGCCGAAGACTTCACAACATCCCGCTCTTGGCTCGCCTCCAAAGCACCAAAACAAAACAAAAATTCAGTTGGCATCTCTGCGGATTGAAGCGAGTTTTTCTTCTTGCAGCAATTGCTGAACAAACGTTTCGATACTTGTGCCGCCTCCCCCGCCCCTGCTTTCTCCCCCGAATCATGCGCTGGAAGGATGGAAAAGATGCTCAAGGTCATGGGCATGCTGTGAACAGAGTGACAGAATCCCAGAGCCACTGAGGCTGGGAAAGCCCTCCCAGACCATCGAGTCCAACCTGTGACCGATCCTCACCTCGTCACCCAGCCCAGAGCTCTGAGTGCCACATCCAGCCCTTCCTTGGACACCTCCAGGCCTGGGAACACCACCACCCCCCTGGGCAGCCCCTTCCAACCTTTCACCACCTTTTCTGTGAATAAATTCTTCCTGACCAAACCTGCTCATTGCCCATCTCTGTCCTCAGTGGCCTCACTGCACTCTGTCACCAATGTGGAGCTCAAGCCACGGGTGTTGGGGGCCTTGGCCCAGCAGGACCTGCAGGAGTGGACCTGCAGGTTTCTCCAAACCATTCTTTTATCTTGCTGGGAGCTTTTGGACCCCCAGGGAGATGCAGCTTGTCCATCTGGGCTGAATTCAACCCCCTGTGCCTGCTCTTCACATTGGAAAAGCAAATTCACCTTCCTCCCATCCATGGGCTGCCCCCTTGCACCAGCCAGAAAGGAGCAGCAGCCCAGGAATTACAGCAGAGTCAGCCTGGGAAAAATCCCACAGCAGAGGCCTGAAATGAGGGAATTCAGGGTTTGGCCTCATATTTCTTGTGTGACACAGGACACAAACAATGTACATCTTCTGTAGCTTTGAATGTTGCAACTTGACCTTCTGGGCTTTGCCTTCAGCTGGTTTATTTATTTCCCCAAGAAGAGGCAGGTTTGTTTGAGAGGAAACAAGGTGAAACCCTGACCTTGCTGAAAGTGCTGAGAGTTTGCCACTGATTGCAGCAGAATTAGACATTTACACAGAGTTATAACCAGGGGTTCAGGTCTTGCTTCTTTGGTGCTTGATGCTTTAAAGGGAGAGACCAAAAATCCTCAATCCCTTCCCTGCATGCCCACCATTCCCAGCAGCACCAGCCCCCTCCTGCCCTCTCTGGAAGCAGCCACGGTCCTTGAAGCATGAAATTTTCCTGTCCTTTTTGCAGCACATGGCTATCATGTCGTTACTGATCAGAAAAATGATCCTGTGTTTTCTCTGCACCCAGCCCTTTCCGAGGGCGTTCACAATGTGTGAGCACGGGCACAACTCGAACAATCAATCTCTGTGGAAACCACCCCTCTGCTCTTGCAAAGAGCAGTCAGTGCACTCCTCTGGCTCTGGGCAGAGCCAGAGTGCAGAAATGCATCAATTCTGCTGATTTCTGACCTGCAAAGCCCCCACAGCAGCCCCCCATCCCCCCAAATGCTGCAGTAGTGACTTAGACTCCCCATGTACCCAGAGGAGCTCTTTGTACAGTGCCTTAATCAGTACATAAAATGCTTTCAGTGAAATGCTGCCTTCTTCTGTCTATTTGTCACAACTGATGCTCTGGTGAACAGTAAATGGGAAATTTGTTGGCAAATCAGCACGACCAGCTCTGTTTGCAGGGAAAGGCTGGAGCACAGAACTCTGGGCAGGTCCCTGTCGTGCCTCGTGCTGGACCCTCAGTCCTTGAGGCTCAGCAAGACCTGAAGGCACATAAATCTCCCCTCAACAACCCAGCAAAACCCAGACAGAGCGTGGTTATGTAATTCCCAGCACTTCTGATGTTATTAAAAGGGCTGATTAAAGCAATGTATGCACAAGAACTCCCCATCAGTTTTGCTGGGAAAGCTCCACATTGAAAATTCCGACCCTTTTTCACTGCCTGTGCTGCTCCCCGCCTCCCTCCCCTCATCCCCATCCCCATTGCACAACGCTGGTTTCATGTTTGCCACCAGACAGTTTGCAGTCAGCCTCACATGGAAAAGAAGGAAGTAACAGTGCCTACATTGCACAGAACTGCAAGCAAACGCCTTTCCAAGAAACTATTAAGCAGTGCTCATTTGAAGTTTAAACGAAAAAAAAAAAAAAAAAAAAAAAGACAAAAACTTGGAAGGATTTTTCTTGGCTCGGAGCTTTTTATGAAACTCAGATTGGAAGAGAAACGTGGCCAGGCAACAGCAGTGGGGCAGCAGAGACAGAGTGCAGGCAGGGATGTGCTGATGGATCCGAGCTCTCCACAGTGCCAGTCCCTTCCCTGGGTGTTGTCCCCTTCCAGAGGGGCTGCAGGAAGGAGCAGTGAGCTGCAGCCCCTGGGGCACAGCTGGCACCCCTGTGCTGCTCCTGCCTGGCCCCATGGCCCAGCTGT